>NW_024431804.1:0-17702 GCF_017639785.1 Mesocricetus auratus
CCCCAAAATAGAACAATGAAACCCTGTTCTCTGTCCACCTAACATGTATCTACAACCCTTCTTTCTTCCTCAAGGAGGTTTCGGGTGATGAGAAGACTCCCAGCTTCTGTCTCATAGAAAAACCAAGTATAGATGATTGAGAGCCATGGGAGATGAAGTATGCATGGGTATAGATCTCTAGATCTCCTTGAGACCCCCAATTTCATTCACGATGTCCAAGTTCACACAAAAAGTGTTGAAATGATAGGGAGAACATGAATCAAGGACACATTTTCTAAAATTTAATTTTAGTAGTGATAGGAATAAAATTCAGGGATTTGTCAAATGCCACCAAAACGCTATGCCACTTAAATTATCCAAGGTAGGGATGTGGGAAAGTTTAAGGTAAGATTATACCCTCATTATTTGTATCAGGATAGCCTTGAACTCACAGAAGTCTAGGAACATCTCTGTCCTGAGTACTGGGATTAAAGTGTGCTCCACCACACCTGGATTCTGGGATGGAAAAATGACCATTTTTTCATTTGATATCATGCATTTAAGTCTCTAAGAGCTCATATCATTTGTAGAGCAAGCACAACTCAATGTTTTGGCCAGTCTATATAACAAGTATTATTTAGTAATATGAATGAATATAAGTGCTATGTATGTCCCCAGTACCACATAAAATAGGGCATGTGGGTGAATAATCCCATCACAACCAGCTGCAACTCTGCAAGTACAGGCCTGGAATGAACTAGGCAGGGAGCTTGTTCTGAGACTTGTTACTCGTACCTGTGGGGATAACTCAGAGCACCAAGTCCCGGCCCTTCCTCTCTTGATTTTGTCTGAGCTCATTCACTGATCATTGGGATGTATATTGTCAGCAATCATAAAAGTTTATGTGTGAAACTTAGATTTTTAAAACAAATGAAGTACAAGTATAATGCTGCCATTAGATTTGCTACTCCTTGTATAATTCTTCTTGGCTGAATAAAAAGGCACGCGGGCAGGGAGGGAGGGAGAGAAGGAGGGAGGGGTGGAAGAAGGATGGAAGGAAGGTAGGAAGAAAGGAATGAAGTGTGTGTGGAGAGGAAGTAGAGATGAAGAAAGACAGAGAGAAATGAAGGAAGAAGAAAGGAAGAAAGAACGAAAGAAAGAAAGAAAGAAAGAAAGAAGGAAGGAAAGCAAAGAAATAGTCTATTGGCACAAGTTAAAGCTTATTCTCTTCCACACTTTTACAGTTTTTCAAGCTCATGGAAAGGATTGCCTTAGATTGAAAACACATAACTGGTTTCCAGGAGTTTAGTTCAATGTTGAGCTGTGGGTGTCTGCCTCTGATTCCATCAGTAACTGGATGAAGGCTGTGAGACTTTGGATGACACCTCCAGGAAGCCTGCTGTTTCTGTCTGCCCAGAACATTAGAATGCTGCTCACCTTGGCTTCCTGCCTGTACTAGTATTGTTGTCTTCCTTCTTCGGTCTTCAATGAGTTTGAAGAGTAGGCTGTCCCAATTACTGTTCTGTCTACCTAGATAGAAATATTAGGTACAAGACTTAAACTTTCCCGCTTAGAACTGCTCTACAGTAATCTGTGTTATGCCTTTCCCCTAGGACTGGATATGTGGTTCTTGACATTTGCTCTTGTTGTTTTACTTGTTTTAGATCTTGAGGGTTAATGTCCATAATTTTCCTTCTCCTAGCACACACTTGAATTGTGCCATGATTACATATTTTTGATTTGAAAGTCAATCTTTTCTATAGACTGAAATCAGAATTGAATACTAGTAGGGATACTAGTAGGTACCTGCTAGATGACCACACCCATGTGGGCGTGGCCACAGGTACTTAGGGCCGTGTGGGATGTAGGCCTGTGGAGAGAGCAGCAAGCTCTCTGGTTTCCAGGTGGTTCTTGGCAAACAGCTGAGACTGGAAGTGCTTAGAGCTGACCCTGGCTAATCGGTTTTTCATGTAAGTGAATTCTCTCCCCCCCAATAACCTATGATATACCTATGCCATGAACCTCATCCTATAATGGAACAATCTTTTGTAGAGCATGAGTAACTAATACATAAATACATGTATGTTATCCTTTGCACAAACAGCTGTGAAAGCATTAATGCCAATGTCTCCTGGAATTTTAGATGCCATTTTATGTATGATTCATGGTGTATCATAAAAATCTCTTCAAATTACATCCTTTGAAAAGTGATCTCCTCTAGGTACCAAGTAATCAATAAAGCCAGTGAACATTCATGAAGAGCAAATGAGAAGCAACTTACCTACTGGAAAATAATTTCTGTAGACTCTTTACTAAGAAGTCATTTTAAAAGATTCCTTCTCACCATCAGATCTATAATATCCAAAAAGAGTGAGAATTTTGCCATGAATAAATTTATCAAATATAATTATCTCGTCCAAATAATTTCAGTATGAGATATCAGTGAGTTCCTCATCTGGAAAGTACTATATATATTCTAGTCAAATACAGGGATCTCTACTTTTGGAATAAGTAGGTGCTGCAGGGTTTTTGTTGTAAGCTAGGAGAGAATGCTTGGTAGGAAAACCTGATTTCAGCTGAGTTATGGGGAAAACTGGTTATCAGGGAGGCCATGTTATTTCCACATGACATCACCGGTCCCTTCCCTGAACAATCCAATGTATCCTGGAGACTATGGAATCCTGTGATGTCACCTGTGTTGTAGCAACACCAACTGCCTTTGGAGAGCCCTTCAGTGCCCTTGAGGATGAACGTGTTGGAGAGCCTGGGGAATCTCCTTAGGAGACAGTATGGAGAGGGCAAAGATGCAAGGGAGAGGCAGAAGAAGGCTGACCTTCCACATCACTTTAAAGGATCAAGAAAGAAATGGTTCAAAAGGAAGAACAGTAAGTCCTAAGTAGAAAGTGGGGCCTCCCTGTAGAAGGTGGCTTTTAGAGGGGACTTTTGTAATGGGACACAGGAACTGGGGTTTCTGGAAAAGAGTGGCCATCAGTGCCTGACATGGCTCCTAGAAGGCAAGGATTCCTGGGTAGTAATTTGTCTCTGCCAGTAGCCAGGACATAGTAATAAAAAGGCATTTGGCTTGTACCACATAGATTTCAATGTTGAAGAAGTGTGAGATGGTTGAAGAATCAGGATCAAATGAGACCAGCATGAGGCAGGGACTGGTGTTGTGTGCTCAGCTAATGGCAGGTCATGACTGTACTTCAAAGCCAGTGGATATCTTTAAGTAATGTGCACCCTCTCTGTGTCCCCTGAGTCGTCAGTGAGTTGGCTTGGTGAGTCATGTGACCATGTTCTGTGCCTGTATGGCTTCTCCATCTATAGTCATTTTGTTTGAATGACATGTCAAGATATTTGAAGTTCTCAAAAAGACCTCAGTGCCTGTGGACAATGCTAATTGCCTCCTGGTTTCTAACCCACAAACTTATGCATTCTACCAGCAGGTTGAATTGAGAGCCTGTAGTTGTGAATGAGCCTTAGAAATTACTCTCTTAGTTAACTTGAATTATGTGCTGAGGCAGCCGAGAAAATCAGATGATTGACAATCCCAACTGCCTTCAGAAATGGGAGAGATGTGATGCCCTGGAGGAGCATTTCAAGCCTGAGTAAAAATCCATTTGTGTGTGGCTGAGTCACAGGTATAAAGTGGTCTGTATATCCTCCACGGCTTGGCATAATATGACTTGATTTGTGTTCCTCTACCCACAGGGGCTGCTGTAGAACCATCAACTACCTCCTCCCTAGTCACTAAGAAAGAGATGAATGAGAAGATGGAGGGTATGAGTAAACAGCTGGATCAATTGGCCATGGAAACCAAGGAGCTTAGGGATTGCATCATCTCCATCACTGAAGGATGCCCTGATGACAGGTATTCATCGTTTACAAAGCCACGTTGACCATCGTGGTTCCACAATTTCACTTTTTGTTTATTTTCTCTAAGTTCTGTGGCTCTAAGAGTGTACACTTTCATGATATTCTTTGGCCCAAAAGCATGTTTCTAATTGCTTCCCATAAGGAGAATCTGAAACCTGGGCAGAAGTCAGATGGGGACACAATATTATTATGTGTCCTCTGAAAGAAAACCAGAGCCTATGGCCTGAGACACATAACTCAGAGACTGGAAAAATGGTATGAGTTGCCAGCATGCATTTGGACAGATCCTTTCAAGTGGCAGCTTCTATGAGATGTTAGCTGCTATTAGTTTGTTGTGACTCTTTACATGCCAGGGAAGATGTTACGTGATGAGCACAACATGGAGCAGCTGGAAAGCCCAGTCACACATCTCATTATATGGTTACAAGCCCTGAGAAAGATCCAAGCACATTTTGGTCTGCTCTGAGATACCACACCTGCAATCATTTCCTTAACATCTCTGGGTAACAGTCTCTCTACCCTCTTTTCCCTCTGTCTGTATCTGTCACAAACACACACACAAATAAACACATATGCAGTTTGGGTGTTTGTGCATTTCTTCAAGGTTACATCCCTAGACCTTGCCCATAAGGTTACAGTTTTTGGTCATTGGGATCCACACATTAAGCATTACAGTTCTGCCAATATGCTCACCTTAGTGATATGTAGATATTCCCTTGGTTAATTTATAAATCTATGTTGAGTTTCTGTAAGAAAAACATTTAGTCCTATCCACAAAAATGCTAATGGTATGATTTCGGCCTCTATATTTACAGACACCAAGCCTAAAAATTTCTATTGTATGCAGAAGGGAAACAATATAACCTGTTTTGGTGCGCCCAGACCATGAAGTAGAAACTAGGGAGAGTGTTAGCCAGCTATTTCAGTGTTAGTGAAAGAACTCAGGCAGCCCCACCTCTCTTCATGTTAACATCCTGTCTCTGCTGCCCTACGATTATGACAGCAAGTTTAATAATCACCAGATATTCCAAGGACTTAGGAGACTGAATGTGGCATTCCATGGGTTCCAGTAGCCTTGAACACAGCCAGAATTCATGTGACCTATGAAATGTTTGTTCATGGAACTTTTTGTTTCAAGGTCCATGCACTATCATCGGCCAAAACCTTTCTATGAAAATCTCCAGATGGAGCATAAGCAGGTGATGGATGACCTACAGAGATTGCAAAATGAGAACAAGGAAGCCTTGGAAAGATTCCATGAGATCACCGAGGAATCATTCTTCTATTGGTAAGTGCCTCTTTTGCAGAGGAACATAGCATTGTGAAATGTCCATCTCTGCCTATTTTTTCTCTATACTGCAGAGCCCACAGATAGGTTCAAGCTATTATGGCTTTTAGGAAGAATCATTAGCAAGCAGTTCTTGGTCTTGTTTTCATGGCACTCAGTTTTCCTAATTGTGAGATGGACAATTAGCTCCTCCCAGCCCCAGACTATCAACCTTATATAGACTACAGTTTAAACTATCACCAAGTTAATACAATTTGTCATTTTTAGGTGATATTCAACCATGAAATAGATTTTCCTGCTACTTCATAACTGCAATTTTGCTATTGTTATGAATCACAATGTAAGAATCTATTATTCAGATAATCTGAGAGGTCAACCATGTAAGAGTAATGCCATCACCAAAGGAGTCATGACCCATAGTTTGAGGATGACGACTCTAAGTAGAGGAATATTTTGCAGCATGAGATTGGTGTCAGGAAGTTTCTCAGGCATAGGCATCTTGCCCACATTGAACATCTACACCCCTTGGGTGTCCTGTCATCCCTCTGAGTGGCTTTGTCCCCTGCCTCATGATGTGGCCCCATTACTATGGTCAGTTAAGGGCATTGAAGGACATACTCACAGAAGTAGAGAATCTTAGGTTTCTTTTCTTGTTGGCATATTCAGAAATAGTTCGGTTCCCACGGGAATTTCTAGTTCTCTACTTTTGGCCTTCTGAGAGCAGCTGTCATGGCTGCATTGACCACTTGTCTCTGTCACCTTTGGTAACCAGAGGTCCCGTTGAATTGATGGGTTATGGATGCAGGGGTGGTTGGAAGAGAGTCAAGGTCTTACTATCCAGAGAGTGTTTCTAGCAATCTGCAGCAACAACTCCAGATGGAGAAGTCTCAGGTGCAGTACGTGGTGGAGAAGCTGAGGCAAGAGACCAAGAAGGTGCTAGGGGAATGGATCCTGCTCCAGTATTACTTGGATGAACTGAAAGTCATCTGTGAGAAAGAAGAGCGAGTCATCCGTGACCTCCAGACCCAGGAGCATCAGGTAGAGAAAAGCAGCTGGGTCAGGGTCAGGTCCATCATTATTTACACATGGACTATAAGGGTGTCTGTCCATCGACAAAATTGTGGATTTACTTATAATTTATACACATATAAACGCACACAACACACACACACATACAAACACACACACTTTTCATCCTCTGCTTTCATGACATCCAACTGTTCATTTCATTGTCCATGCATCAGTAGTACTACGAAGGCAGTCTGTTGTGAGTAACAATTGCCACATAAACCCTGCTGCTGTACTAGAGGCTGCAGTTCAAGCAGGGTGATGGGTAAATAAAGCTTCACAGTCCCACATCACATTGTAATGGGAGTGGTGCTCCATACACACTTGAGGGAGTTAGTTCCAATTTCTGTGGCTCATTTGATTTCCAATTTTCTATGATATCACATTGGGGGCAGGAGAAGCAGATTGCCACGAAAGGAGCCAGCTACTAATGTCAAACAAGTGATTCTCTTTGTTAGCCCATTAGATGACATGTGGCCTTTCTTCCTCATATTCTCTGGAATCCAAGGTATTCTCTTACCATGCACAAAACTTGGTTCAAACTGACAGAGCCTCCAGTGGGAGTCTGTCATTAGTGTATACTGTGTGTTTCTTTGGCAAATTCTCCCATCCTGGAGATTATAGTATGGAGATGACAGGCTTAGAGTTTAGTGGTTTGAAATCTTCAAAAAGAGGGGCTGTTATTGTATCTGCTTGCCCTCTTTTCACCTCTGACTCTCTGTCTGTCTGTCTGTCTGTCTGTCTCTCTCCCTTGTCTGAGTCTCTATTTCTCTCTCTCTCTCTCTCTACCTCTCTTCCTTGCTCTGTCTCTCTCTGTTTATTGATATATCCATGCCTGGGTTTGTGTGCACAGCTGCATATATGCAATCACCTAGAGAGGACATCGGAGGAAATTGAGGGGGTTATTATCCAATGCATGTGGAAGTTGCTTGGAGGAGACCACTTGGTTTGCCAGTCTCTATCCGGAAACAGGATTCCACCTTCACAGTAGCTTCCTCGAGATCCTCTGTGTGTGCTTGCACTTGTCTTAGAGTGAATTCATACCTATGCTCAAATCTCTACTAAGATCACAATATTCTAATGAACAGGAGCAGCAGAGACTGGAGGGAAATCTACAGTCCCAGCAAAAAGAGGAGCTAATTATTGAGAAAAAGACCTTAGCAGGAAAGCTGCAGAATTACCTGACTGTCTCCCAGATGAGGTATGAGCCAGGAGTTGAAATTGGGAGCCAGGTTCAAGTCAGTATCTTCTACCTTTCATGTTATATTGTGTACCAGACTCCTCTAAAAAACGAAGATGTCGATTCCCAGGGTTAATTTTTAGTAAGAGAAGACTGATTTTCTTTACTTAAATACTTCTAATTTCCCCATATTCTCAGGCACACTTCTTTTGAAATTTTGATCCAAGTATCACAGACTCCATCTTGTATATTGCCTGGGTGTAAGGTTCCTTCTGGACATGCGGCATGAGAGTGCCCATGGCCTTACCAGTTTTCTAAGCTGAAATGTCATGTTATGTCTGCCTATAAAATGATGTGGTCTGTGATTAACTCACCATGATTGTTCTGTGTTTCTCCAATATGCTGTTATTTGTGGATTTAATATAGTGTGTTGGAGAATGTTCTGTTCTTTCTTTATATAGCACATACATACAGTACTCAGATCAGCTTGCCACATGGGTAGAAGCCTGACAAATTCAAGGACAAGCTTCTCTGTGACCTTTATTCGTTAGGGGTATCAACAACGACTACTGTCATGTGATCAATGCTGAAGTTTTCAGCGTAGTTGAGTATTTGTGAAGTCACATTTGACAGCTGACAATGCAGGACCCCACTAGGACTGATCTCTGACTGGTCCTTCCTCTTCCAGAACAGAAAAACTGCAACATGAGATAGAGCAGGCTTCAGGACATGATGAGAGCACCCTGAAGACAGAACTGCAGCTCCACGAGCACTAAGAGACACAGGCAAGTGAGCCACCATTGCATTGTATTTTCACAAACAATGGCATTCCTTTGGAGGCTTTTCTTACTCAAATCTGTTTGTATGTGTGCATATACCCTGGTTTTGTCTAATTGGTAACAGAACAATGCTGATTTTGGAACTGACTGCCTTTCTTTATCTCCCAGCACACTTTCAGAGAATTAAGGAGGTCTAAGGAAGCCACAGAAAAGCAAAAATCACAACATCCTCCAGAATAGAATCAAGACCTCACTATAAGAACTGTCAATCTAGCTGTAACCTCACCTGTGATGTGAATATCATCCTAAGTTATTTGGTATGTCCAATGTCTGATTCATGTGTTTCTTGTCTCACAATTTCAGGAGTAACAAAATCATCACAAAGAAGTTTGAGAACCAAAATACCTTCCAAGAAATACTCAGAGCCCAGACATCTACCAGCAAGTGGAGCTCATCAACATGGAGGGAGGACATGTCTCTGCTCAAAATTCTCATCCTGTCCAGTGCTGAAGCTACTGCTTTTCCCTGTTTGTTCGTGGTTTCCAGTTGTTGTTCCAGTTTCAAGTTTTATGATTCTTTGGTTCTGAGTTTTGTTCTTGTTTTGTATTTGATATTTTGTTAAGATTATATGCTTTATGTACTGCATGCCCTGTTGAAGCCCTTTGATATTGATATTTGGCTAAAGCTATATATTTTATATATAAAATACCCTGTTAATTCCCTACTGAGTGCAGTGACTATTTCTTTTTTCTCTAGAGATTTATTTAAATTAGAAACAATGTAGTTTTAATATGATTCCCCATTATCTCTGCCTCCCAGCCTATCATGCCCTGCTAACCCAGCCCCCCATCCACCTTCTGCACTCCAGAGGTTTAGGCCTTCCATGTGGGATCATCAATGTTTGATACATCATTTGAGGCTGTGTCTAGGGCTTCTCCCGTGGAAATGACTATATTTAAAAAAAATAAAAAGTTTAAACTCTTCATTGTGTGTGTGAAGTTTATGATTCAATTTCATTTTTCCTTGATTTAATGGGCAATTACGCAACTGGAATACAAAAGCAATTGTGTACTTTAAGATGGGCAGGTAACCTAGAAATTCAGGAGGGAAAAATTGTAACCCCTTTTATGGCTTGAAAATCTCAAGCCAACTGAAACCTTGTACTTAAGGGTACTTTAGGACCGGGGAGGATGGGTAATCCAAGCCAATGATTTCAGTTAAATCTTTCTTAATACAGCCACCTAGATCACAAGATGGGCATAACCCTAACCCTAACCCTAACCCTATGGCAGTTACATCTTGAATCCTGTGTTTCTCCTACCCAGAATCCTGCCTGCTTGACTCCTAGTCCCACCTATCTTGGTTCCCTATTGGCCAAAAGTGCTTTATTGACACCTAGTGACTTCCAAAGGGGTACATCATTGTGTCTAGAGTCCCAAATGTTGCTGGCATACCTAAGACATGAAGGAGCTCTAACTCTGCTTAAACTACCTAGACTTCTTGCTCAATCCGTGGCATTAGTGATACATTATCCTCATCCTCTGGGGCCAGAACTCTTGTGTGATGTACATCGGGAGTCCAAGTCAGTCATGGGGGCCACAGACAGTGTAGGAGCTATCCTCGGTGCATCTTACATCCCCAGACACCAGTGAGGCACACAGATGCACTGAGGGTATGGGAAGTTGGGCTTAGAAATGGTAGAAAAGCATGAATTATGCTTGGGAATGTCATGGGGACTTGATGGGTAGTGGAGGAGCCTGGTCCCCATCCTGCTCTTCTACTGGCCCACCCTCAGGTTTTGACCTGTGCTGTTATGCAGGGCCTCTGAGGTACTAGTAGATGCAGTGACCTGGGACCTGGTCTTTGGGTTGCAAGCTGTGTTACTGGTTTAAGTAAGTCATACACAAAGTTGGGAACAGCCAACCAGATGATGTACTCATCGACAACGTAGGTGCTACATACTGCCTGGGGACATAAAGTGGCAAAAATCTGGAGCAGAGAATGCAGGTTTCTCAGCACATAGCATTAGGGTTCTCTGTAGGGAAGTTTCTATAAGTGGATGGCACCCTGGGCAATAAGCCATCTGTAGGAAAGAGTTGCCTGCTGCTGCATGATCTCAGCCTCCACCTGGGTGAATGGTGCAACAATGCTGTAGTCCTGAGTGTACTTGACATGGAGTTTGATCTGTAGCTCTGAGTGATGGCTAGCAATAAACCACACACTAGGCTGCCAAAGACTACTGCTGCGATGACCTTTAGGGCAGTGCATAGCAGGAGTTCCACTCATCAGTACAGACCAGCTGTCCATCACACACCCATGTCTCATACACAGGCTCCTAATCCCAGCAATGGAAGTTGCAGACTAGTACTGACTTTAGCTCCTTTCATCTGCTCCAACAGTAGTGAATGTCTGGTTGGCGTAATGGTTGGCAGGCTGTGGCAACAAGGTAGAAAGCAGCTTCCCATGGGAATTTCCCTGGTGGGCAACCACAGCAACCATCTTCTCTTGTACATGGCATGTACTTTCTCATATATTTATTTTAGACATAGGTCTGGGGACTGCCAGCTTACAATCCCATTGCCAGAGAGTGTGGGAAACAGAACCTTCATTTAGCGGCTGATGGAAATAGAGGCAGACTCTCAAGGCTAAGCAGTGAGCTGAACTCAAGGAATCCAGTGACAGAGAGGGAGGACTGATGACAAAAAGGGTTATTACTGTGCTGCATTAACCTCCAGGAACAGCTGACATGACATGGGATAGCTCTTATATCCCAGACTGATTCCTGGGAATCCAACATGGGACTGATCAAGACCCCCCCGAATGAGGGTGTCAGTGAATAAGCCTAGGTAATCTATTGAGCCTTGGGTAGTAGATCAGTATTTATCCTGGGTATACGAATGGACTTTGGACTCGCATCCAACAATGAGAGATGCACTCTCACCCTGCACTCTTGAGGGAGGGTCTAGGCCCTGCCCTGGATGAATAAACAGACACCCCCATGGGCGACCTCACCCTCCCTGCGAAATTGAGGGGATATTGGAGGGGTTGGTATGAGGGTATGGGCAGAGCGGAGGGAAAGGGAGAGGGACCTGTAATTGACAACTGAAGCAACCTTGTTTCTAATTTAAATTTAAAAAGAAAAAATAAATTACAACAAAAGAAGGACCACCGGTTTAAAACTTTTTGGTGGTGTTTTCAAGAGGTACACTGACACTTGTGAGCAAAACATTCTAGGCTATTTCTCTCAAAGCTCCTATCATAGTCCAATACTTTATTAAAGATAAGGAATGATTAATTCCCAAACCATATAACATCATACCTTTCTATCCTTTGCCATATTTAAGACAGGGATTACAGAGAAGTTGGTTCCCTCAACTAAAACCCTATCCCATCACTGCTGGGCTTCAGCTCAGCTTGATACTGCAAAAATTACCCCCAGTGTCGTCAATGCTTTGAATCACATAGAAGTTCACTATGCAGGATTCATTACATAGCAATGCATAACAGCTCCTTATAGACCAAAACTCTTTGTTTAGTCTATGCTTCTCTAACCTCAACACCCACTTTCTCTATCAAACCTATTTATGCTGCAAGATATAAGTTTTAACTCTTTCTTTCGAACTGAGCATTAATATCTCTAGGATATGCTCTTGTGTATCATATTGTTGGGGGGAAGTCCTGTGCATTTGTCAATAAGCACTGCTGGCCAATAGGAATCTAGGTAGGTCGGACTAGGAATCCAGGAGAACTCTGGGAAAGAGAAACAAAGAGAGTCGAGATGTAACCCCATGTGGTAGGAAGCCCGGAAACTTCTCCGGTAAGAGACATACTTAGATTAACAATTATGGGGTAATTACTTATGTCAGAGCTTGCCAGTAAGAAACAAGCTAGGCCAACAGCTTCATAATTAATATAGCCTCCTGTGTGTTTATTTGGGACTGATGTGGCACTAGAACCAGGCTGGCGGGAAGGCTTCTCACAAAGAAAAAGCTTCCCTTTACTAATTGTTGTCAGAAGCGGGATTGAATTTCCACGCAAAACAACAAAAGCTTTAAAGGAATTTTAGAAACAAAAGAACAGAGAGAAGCACAGAATTTTGGTAGCAGCATTTTTCTCAGGTGGGCTCTGTTTTGCTAGGGACAAGGGGAGATTCACGTGGCTCGCTTATGGGAGTCTTCCTGACTCGGCATAAAAAAAAAAACAGCAAGTTTGTTGTAAGAGACTCTGCTAACGACTGAAATGTGTGTACGTACAGCTGGACATGGCAGCTTTTGTTGGATGTCAGCATGGACAGAGGCGGTAAGCTCGAATCACACTTACGCCTGCCATCTTGAACAAAAAAAGTCAGTTTTAAACAGCCGCGGTTTTAACAGATAAGACATGTGGCCAGAAAAACATAAAGATTTACAGTAAAGTCAGACTTGGATGAACAAAACCTCTAAAGGTTTACCGTGTGTTTAAAAATATACGTGAGATTGAGAAACAAAATGAAATGGCAAAGTGGTAAATAAATAGAAAAGCCGGCGTTGTGGTGGCGCACACCGGTAGGATTTACTCCAGAGGCAGAGACAGGCGGATTTCCAAGGAGAAACCCTGTCTTAGAGAAAAATAAATAAAAGTAAAATAAATAAAGTAATAATAGATAAATAAATAAGCCACGTAAAGATGGAAAATACACAGAGAGTCTGGATACTGTATGCTATTGTGTTTTTCAGTTTTTTTATTGCTCAGCAAGGAACAACTGCTAAAGTACACTTGATTATAAATGCTGCTGAGTTAATTCAACTTTTATCATTGAAAATGCCTTGACTTCAAAATTTAAGTATAAGGATATGTTACTTGGGAAAGCAGATTTTGCTTATGTTTCTAGAGAAAATGAAAAGCTAAGGATTCCTTCCAGGCTTCTGTGGTTTGATGACCCAAGACCCCTGGAAGCAGTGGACCAAGTGTTCCAACAACTGAAACAGCTACGATGATGGAGCTTTACAGACCATGAAAATAAGGACTTATACAAGTTCTGAGTTTTGTCATGATCCCCATGGTATGAAGAGCGCCCCCTTCCAGCACGAAGCAGTTTAGAATGAGCGACGTCCTAATTCCCATCTTGTTTATAAATCTTCATTTTCATTTAAATGGGACTGTTTGTAATTGGTTAATGATCACAGCCAATCTCTTTTTAATGGTAAAAAGGGAAATTATGGTATGGGTATTGTTTTTCATTTATTGTTACAAATTCAAGGTCAACTTTGTGATGTGTATATTTCTCCTCTTGATTAACTATTGTGTTTATACTGATCTTTTAAAATATAATGCATAATTGAATACAGACTATAGATAGATACTTATAATAGAATTTATAGTTAGGTTAGTTAGGTTTTCTAGATATACAGAAATATATTTGAGATAGATAAACAGTCTTCAAACCTCTCAAAGACCTTCAGAAAATGGCATTTAAAATGGTTTAGGGTGTTTCTTGACAATGAGAAATATCTGCCCTGGCAGCACCAATTACGTCTGAGAGGAAGATGGGCATCGAAGAAACTTGTTATGGAGTTTTCTTTCAACATGGCAAGATTAGCCATTTGGACAAGAAACTGCTCTTGCCTGTACTGCTTGACTTGTTGTATAATCTGGACATGCAGGACCCACAGAAAAGTGACTGCTTAACTCAGTCTTACAGGGTTCCTGCTTCATGGAAGTGTCTACCAGACTTTCTCCAGGACACAGAAAAATGACTGACAGACTGCCAATGCAGATGGAAAGTTTGAAATTTCCTGCTTTGCTGAGAAGTGTTCCAGAAACATTGTGGCCTATGGGCTGAAGATGGATGCCCCAACGTTACAGAGGAACTTCGGGTGACTGTCCAGGCAGTAAGATATCTCTGTCAATCCTAGTGTTTATATATTATCCTTCTGTGGTCTTTGATGGAGTTGAAGACAGATAGTTATAATTATAGTTTTCCTTAGTTATGATAAGAAATAAGCTACATATAGGACTTTGGACTCACAAGAATGAGATAGATGATAATTTCTTTAAATCTTGCTAAATGTTGATAGACAAAATATTGTAACTATGTTCTTACGTGATAACTGTTCTTTTATATATAATTTGACTATGTTAAAGTTAAGACAGTCCTTTTTGTTTAAACAGAAAAGAGGAGATGTTGGGGGAAAGTCCTGTGCATTTGTCAATAAAGCACTGCTGGCCAATAGGAATCTAGATAGGTGGGACTAGGAATCCAGGAGAACTCTGGGAAAGAGAAACACAGAGAGTCGAGATGTAACACCATGGGGTAGGAAGCCCGGAAACTTCTCCGGTAAGAGACATACTTAGATTAACAATTATGGGGTAATTACTTAAGTCAGAGCTAGCCAGTAAGAAACAAGCAAGGCCAACAGCTTCATAATTAATATAGCCTCCTGTGTGCTTATTTGGGACTGATGTGGCACTAGAACCAAGCTGGCGGGAAGGCTTCTCACAAAGAAAAAGCTTCCCTTTACATCATATCTTTCCAGATATGAGAGAAAGATGAATTATGCTATGACTACAACAAACCCGTATGAGAATTATCTTAATCTATATTTAAATATTGTTCATTATTTGAAGTTTAAGAGAGTTTTACCTGCTTGTATGTCTGTGCACCATGTGCATGTAGTATACACAGAAGTCAGAATAGGGCAATGGATTCCCTGCACCTAGGGTTACAGGTGGTTTTTGGTATTATGCTGGGATTCACACAGGGGCCTTAGGAAGAATAGCCAGTACTCTAAATGCTAACTCACACCACCAGCCACCTGGACTAATCTGTATCACAAATGAGGGCAGTTTGTGTAAGAAGACAGAAAAGGTGATTTTGTAGATGATGATGATTTTAGAGTTGTTATGGTTGGAATGAAAGGAAACAACTTGTTTAATGTAAAAATAATAGAGTCCCACCACTGTTAGATTGCTGGATCTAGGAACCAGAGCTGCAGTCTAGTTTCTCTTCTGCCCACCCTTAGAGATGCTACTTCCCCCCTCTTCCTGGCTCTGAAAGCAAAGTGTCCACCCCTCCCTGCCCCTTGCTGGAAGGTATGGAATGTGATTTGTGTTGGCTCAATCCAGGCCCTGATGTACACAGGGATGGTCCCTACCTCCACACTTTCAAGAAAGGGGAGAAGTGACAGTTTCCCCTGGCTTCCATGAACTGTACAACCTTACTTATCACCCAAAGAACAAGTTTCCAGCATTGGTCTGCCCTTAAGGCCCTTGCTTTCATTTTATCCACAACTTGTATTGAGGACCAAAGTGCCATGCCTGGTGTGTGGGTGTGAAGCTCCAGGATATGCCAGAGTTTGCACAAGTAACCCAGGACACCTGAGCTAGCCCAACAGCCATGGCCAAAGCCATACCTCAGGCTCAGGCTAGGGAGTCTGATCTGGCCACTAGCTGATACTAGGTGGTGGTGGTCGGTGGGTCTGGAGTAGGAGTTGCTGCCCCAGAGCCCTACATTACGCAAGCAGCCCCTGTGCTCCTGCTACTTCACTTCAGAGGCTCCATGGTCTTAACTACCCCGACCTGAGGCTCCTTTGCAGCAGCTGCAGTGGGAGCTGTGCTTCTCTAGGACCATGGGTGATTGCCTCTTGGGTGAACAAAGCCTTTCCTTGTGGCCTAGAGCTGAGAAGCCTCATTATACAACACTCCATTGAGAGGTACAGCTTCTCCTACAACCTCTGGCAGAAGCAGAGCTTGGGGCCCTCTTTCTGTCCTCCCAACGCTTGTGCTGTCAGCTGCTGAGACACTGTCAGGGTTGCCATGTTCCATTCACTCACAGTCTTTCCCACACCCCAACCCTGTACTCTCTGGGAGACCACTACAGCTCCCTGAGTTGCTTGCTGAGGTCTGGAGTCTCAGTGGCTCCAAATCCCCCAGACTGAAACCTGCCATATGCTACCCATCTCCAGACACCTCTTGATCTCCATGGACTGAAGGAAGCGAGTACCTGCCAGGGGTGAGGAGAGGTATACAGAGCCCACCAGATCGGGGTGACACTGCCATAGAACAATTGCTGGCTTGACAGTCCCACTTCCCACACGATGCCAATGTCTTCCTTCTCCTTGACTTTATCTATTCCTCGTCCGCATACTCCTACCCCTCTAAATCAGTTCACTGCATTACCCTCATCTCTCCCCAAGATGTTGCACCTAAGTCTCTGCTGCAGTAGCAGCCACTCTGCTCTATGGTCGCAAGAGCTTGGAGGACATTCTAGTACCTAGAGACCATGCATATTCCTTGTCACCATATGGTTTCTGGCTGCTGTCCTGTCTGTCCAAGTCATATGAGTTCCATGCTATCCCCAGCTCCAGGACACTGTGTTTGATTGGAGTAGCTACCTGAGCTGCTCCTGAACTCAGCCAGCCACAGTAGTTCTGGCCTGACCATGTTAAGCTGCCTCTCCGTCTCCCAGGACTGAGCCAAGGAGGCACCCGTGAGGCATACAGAGAGGTGCTGGCAGGGGGCACCAGGCAGGATGACACTGCCACATGAATACTCAGATGTCCTGCAGAGCACATGGACCTAAACTCTAACAGGAGAGATTCCTTCCATTTTGACATTTTCAGTTCTTTTTATTAGCATTTGTATTATTAATTTTTACTTAATATTATTATTACAAATTCTTGTTCGTATATAATTTAAAGCCAAGAAAATGTTTTGCATGTGAAAGACCCCGGCCCAGCCTACACAGGCAAGCTGAGGCTCATGGAAAATTCCGTTTCCCCCACAGCTGAATAGTCCTTGCAATCAGAAGGGAGCTCTGCCCAAGGACACGGGCTTTGGGTGTCTGTTGTGACCAAATGGCCAGCCCGGCAAGATTGGGCAAGCACAGAGACCTATTGTTCCTCAGATAGGGCCAAGGCCGAGACTTGAGTTCTGAGAGAAACCTTAATTGCCCTCGTTCTGAGCCCCAGCCTCATTTAAATTGCCCAATCAGGGTCCCGTAACTAGGCTTCTCGCTTCTGTACTGCGCTTTTTGCTATAAAAGGACCCCTGAGTCCCCAGCTCGGGGCTCTCAGTTCCCGAGACTGAGATGCCCCGGGTACCCGTGTATTATCAATAAAGCCTCTTGCTGTTGCATCCAAGCTCGTGGTCTCGGTGTTCCTTGGGTTCGGGTCTCCCTCCCGTGAAAGTCCCCCGCCTGGGGTCTTTCACATGGATTAACAAAATATTCACAACAGAGCAGTGACTATGTAGGTAGAACAAAAGATACCAGATACTTGTGTAGGTGATAGATGAGTTTAAACTGGGGCCTTGGGCAATAGGTCAGTTTTTACCATGGCTTATGAATGAACTTTGGGAGCCCATTCCACATGAAGGGATGCTCTCTCAGCCTGGACACATGGAGAAGGGGCTAGGTCCTGCCCTGTGTGAAATGACAGGCTCTAGAGATTCCCCCAAGGAAGGCCTGACCCTCCCTGGGGAATGATGTGGGAATTTAATGTGGAGCTAGGATTGGCTGATGGAAGGATAAGGGAAGAGGGGTGGGAGAGGGACT
>NW_024431805.1:0-22018 GCF_017639785.1 Mesocricetus auratus
TTTTACTTTTTTTATATCATTTTTATTTTAATTTTAAATAGCTTGTTTTACATGTCAATCCCAGTTCCCTCTCCCTCCCTCCTCCCGCAATCCCCTTCCCCCTAGCCTCCCACCCTATTGCCAATTCCTTCCACTCTAGGGGATATCTAGAGTCTGTCATTTCACTTCATGTAGGGTCCAGGCATTCCCCTAAGATTCCAGGCTGAGAGAGCATCCCTCTTTGTGATATGGGCACATGATGACTGTTTGTATTCCAGGGATAGACACTGATCCACTGCTCAAGGCCCCATAGGTTGTCCAGGCCTTCTCACTGACACTCACATTTGGGGGGTCCAGATCAGTCCCATGTTAGACTCCCCGCTGTCACTCTGGGGTCCAAGAGTTCTCCCATGTTCAGATCAGCTGTCTCTGCTGGTTTTGCCAGCCCATTCTTTGCCAATTTGCTCATCACTCCTCTCTCTCTGCCACTGGGTTCCTTAGGTTCAGTTCAGTGTTTAATTGTGTGTTTGCCTCTGCTTCCATCAGTCACTGGATGAAGGCTCCCAGATGGTTACAGACATCAAGTTCATTATCAGGAATGGGCTTCGAGGTGGTCTCTCCACTATTACTTAGCTTGCCAAATGGTGTTATCCCTTTAGATCACTAGAGGTCATTCTGGCTCCTGATCTGTCTTCTAATCTATGATTCCCTCTTCCCCCTATTCTACCCTCACCCACTCAACTGCCTCTTCCCCCATGACCTACTCTCTCTTTCTCTTCTCCCCCTCTCTTCTTCCCAGCTCCCATTCCCCCTCACCCCTCACCGTGTTCCCCATCCATTCAGAGGATCTTGTCTCAATCCTCTTCTCTTGGGTACTATGCATATATGCATATCTTTTAGGTTCTTTCCTGTTTCCCAGACTGGCACTATTCTGATCCATGACTAGAAACCATGTATGAGTGAGTACATACCATGTTTGTCTTTTTGCAACTGGGTTACCTCACTCAGGATGGCTTCCTCCAGTGCCATCCATTTACCTGAGAATTTCAAGATTCCATTGTTTTTTTCTGCTGAGTAATACTTCACTGTGTAAATGTACCACATATTCTCCACCCACTCTTCAGCTGAGGGGCATCTAGGTTGCTTCCAGGTTCTGGCTTTTACAAATAATGCTGCTATGAACATAGTGGAGCAGATGCCCTTGTTGTATGAATTTGCCTCATTTGGATATATGCCCAAGAGTGCAATTGCTGGGTCTTGTGGTAGATTAATTCCCATTTTCCTGAGGAATCTCCACACTGATTTCCAAAGAGGCTGTACGAGTTGGCACTCCCACCAGCAGTGGAGTAGATTTCCCCTCTCTCCACATCCTCTCTAGCATAAATTGTCGTTGGCGTTTTTGATTTTAGCCATTCTGACCGGAGATGGTATGTCAGAGTTGTTTTGATTTGCATTTCCCAGATGGCTAAGGATTTTGAGCACTTTCTAAAGTGTCTCTCAGCCATTTTAGAATCCTCTGTTGAAAATTCTCTATTTAGTTCTGCAGCCCACTTTTTAATTGGATCCTTTGGTGTTTTGGAGACTTTCTTCTTGAGTTCTTTGTAAATTTTGGAGATCAACACTCTGTCAGATGTGGGATTAGTGAGTATTTTTTTCTATTTTGTGGGCTGCCTTTTTGTCTTGCTGACTGTGTCCTTTGCCTTACACAAGCTTCTCAGTTTCATGAGGTCCCATTTATGAATTGTTTATCTCAGTGTCTGTGCTAGTTTTGTTATGTTCAGGAAGCTGTCTCCTGTACCAATTCGTTCAAGGGTACCACCCACTTTCTCTTCTAAGAGTTTCAGTGTGGCTGGATATATGTTGGTGTCTTTGATCCATTTGGACTTAAGTTTTGTGCATGGCGATAAACATGGATTGATCTGCATTCTTCTACATGCCAGCCTCCAGTTATGCAAGCACCATTTGTTGAAGATGCTTTCTTTATTCCATTGTATATTTTTAGCTTCTTTGTCAAAGATCAGATGATCATACATGTGTGCGTTAATATCAGGGTTTTCAATTTGATTCCAACTTGTTCAGCCACATTGGAAATCAGTATGGAGATTCCTCAGAAAAATGGGTATAAACCTACCACAAGACCCAGCAACATCACTCTTAGGCATATATCGAAAAGATGCCCATTCGTACAACAAGGATGTCTGTTCCACTATGTTCATAGCAGCATTATTTGTAATAGCCAGAAATTGGAAGCAAACTAGATGCCCCTCAACTGAAAAGTGGTATATTTACACAATGGAGTACTATTCAGCAGAAAAAAAACCAACGGAATCCTGAGATTTGCAGCCAAATGGATGACAGTAGAAGAAACCATCCTGAGTGAGGTAACACAGTCACAAAGAGAGAAACATGGCATGTACTCTCTCATATATGGATTTTAGACATAGATCTGGGGAATGCCTGCCTACAATCCCATGGCCAGAGAGTCTGGGAAACAGAAACCTCATTCAGTGGCTGATGGAAGTTGAGGCACACTCCCATGGCTAAGCACTGAGCTGAACTCAAGAAAGCCAGTAACAGAGAGGGAGGACTGATGACCAAAGGGATTAAGACTGGGCTGCTTTAACCCCCAGAAACAGCTGACCTGACAAAGGTTAACTCTTGAATCCCAGGCATCAGCCTGGGAATCCAGCATGGGACTGATCAAGACCCCCTGAATGTGGGTGTCAGTGAGGAGGCCTAGGTAATCTATTGAGCCTTGGGCAGCAGATCAGTACTCATCCCGAGTATATACATGGACTTTGGACTCCCATCCAACACTCTCACTCTGAACTCTTGGGGGAGGGTCTAGGCCCTGCCCTGGATGAAATGACAGACTATGGACACCCCTATGGAGGGCCTCACCCTCCTGGGGAAATGAGGGGATAACAGGGAGGTTGGGGGGAGGGCATGGGTGGAGGGGAGGGAAAGGAAGAGGGACCTGCAACCTTGTTTCTAATCTAAATTTAAACTTAAAAGTAAATAATAAAAAAAGAATTATAAAATTCGAGGGAAGTCCTCTTTCAACATAATTGTTTATACTCTTTGAACATGTATCAATTTTTCTCCAAAAATTTAAAATATTAACATAATGTTAAATGCTTACAATATCTGAACATATACAATTTCAAGAAAGTGGACATGACTACTTACTTGTGACATGCTTACTGGAGATTCAAGCATTTCCGTCTGTTTATCTTCTTTGAGATTCTCTTTCAGGAACAATGACTAGAGAGATGGCTTGATGTCCTTTCATAAAGGGCATGAAAAGAAAAAGGAAAATTAATACAGAAATTTGGTAGACAACAATGTCAAGTTACATGAAAATATGCAGGAAATTGAATAAGACCAGGTGTCCACAAAATGATTCCAAATAAATGAGAGAATAGAAAGAGATTTAAAGTTTGAAGATATAATCAATATTATATGTAGAAAAATCTATGTTAAAATTGATGGAGACAAACGTACACTTCACGATAGTCTCGAAATAACATAATTGATTTCAATAAAGTAGTTTTGCAGATGAAAATCAGAGTCATAATATACACAGGAGAATTGGGATTTACCCATGAGACAGTGGGAAATAATAAATTTCATGTGAAAAGTAGTAAATCATAGAGAACTGGGAGGTAGTCATCCATAGGCAAGACAGCAAACCAATAATTCTCACATGGAAGGAAGAAAAATGCTGCCAATAATCCAACCAGGAACAACATTAAAAAAAGCAGTGAATAAAAATGCCGTGATCAAAAATCTAGTCTCTCTTGAAATCAATGTAGCAAATACTCTCAAGAATAAATTCTCAGCTTAAATAATTTGAAAATGCTGACCCTGCTTTTATATTCCTTGGCCTATTCTCAAAGGACTCAGAATCCTACTCTACAGATACTTGTTCAGCCATATTAATTTGCTGCTCTAGTCACAATAGACACGAAATGGAAACAACCTAACTGTCCCTCAACTGGAAAAATGGATAGTGAAAATGTGGTACATATGTCTCAATTTGTAATAGTATTCAGTTGTAAAGAACACTGAAATAATGAGCTTTGCAGCTAAAGAGATGGCCCTAAAGAGATAACATTGATTGAGGTAACACAGACAAGGAAAGAAAGACATTGCATGTTCTCTCTTATAGGAAGTTCCTTGCTCCAAAACTTCAGATGTGAGTATACAATCCTGAGTATCTGGAATATCCAGAGAAGTAAAAGGAGACTCCTGTTTGGAGTGGGGGAATAATGGGCAGTAGAAAACACAGGAAGCAATGATCTAAAAAGGAGGAAATGGAGAGAGAGAATGAGACAGACAGACAGAGAGAGAGAATGATTGAATGATTAATGGAAAAGGGACAGACATAAAGAAGAAGAGAAAATAAAATAACAGTAAGGATGTCTGAAAAGTTCTTAAAGGTTCTATTATCTACAAATATGGCTACAATAAATTAAACTCTAAGCATGTAGAGTTGTAATATAACTGATAACTTCCTGTCTCACCTAAAGATGCTCTTCATAAGAGTCATAGACTATCTAACAAATTACACACAGCAGCCTGCTTTGATATTGCTAATTGCTGCTGTCCTTGATATTTCCAAAACAATACAGTGTACTGTGGTTGTCCATGTTTGCCTCCCAGAGATAGTAGTTGAGCCCCTACTGTTGAAGAAGTCATGTGCTTCAGTCACAGCCAGGAGAATTGAGATGGACCAGAATTTAAAGCCTCCTACCTGGAAAAGAGCTTTCTTGGTATCATAAAGCATCCTGCAAGCTTACAACGCCAACAGTAAAATCCAACTATAAAAATTATGAACCAAAAGAATGGTCTACATTGCATGATAATGTGAAGGATACAAGAGCAGCACACATACATGGATGCTAACCAACAGTTTCTAATTGGATTTAAGCAGTTCTCATACACAGGAAAGTTTTGTCTGGTACTGGAAGCCTAGCCTATTTCTGGGAGTTAGGAAAGGATGGATCTTTAAAGAAAACCTAAAACCACTATGCATGACTCACATGAATACTCATTTGAATTTGATTTGCCTCCTAGTACCAATTTTTGTGTAAAAAGTATTCTCATAGCTATAGCAGGGTAGTTCTGAGGTCTTTCTTAGTGAAAGTCTATAGAATTATTTCTAGTGAAACAGAATGTTGTAACATTAAATTCATGTCCCACCAGATCCTTAGCTACTATCTCTTCCCTCTCCACTTTCCAATGCTCTTTTTTAATCTCCACAGGTGAATGGATCTGGTGAATCAATACTCCCACCATGATTAAACAATCATTCAGGAAGTACCTGGGTCCCCAAATCAGATCTCTACTCGGTGGATAATGTATTAGATTCTACAAATGATTCCTCATTGTCTTGCATAGTTATAATGCTGAAAATACCTAGAAACATTTTCAGTGAGTGTAAATTGAATGCTACTTCCAGTCACTTTCCAGTCAAACCTCAGGAACAGTAATGGAACTGAATGATTGGGATCAAAAAAGCACACAAAAATAATTATTCAATTTGTCATGGACCAAATTTGATAAAACTCTTAAATCTGCCAAAAAGAATTACACTTAACAAGTAATTTTCCAAGAAAAACTAAGGAGGATCAAAGGAGACTGCATGCAAACTATTCTCACCCACAGAAACAAACTGCTGCAATTGGGCAGCATCCATTCTCAGTGCAACTCTCTCTGAGCAGGATGCAGTCATTTACCCTCCCTCTGTGGTAAGCCCACAGTCACATCACTGGGTGTCAACAAATCACAAAATAGAACAGAACATGATTTGTCACCAGAATTCTAAATAGTCTTAACAAAACCAGAGACAGATATTTATGTAAAGGTTGAAATATCAGATAAGTAAAAGAGCCAGACACTAGTGAGACTTCTTATATCTACTGAATACTCAGGCCAAAAGGGTGAGATCAGTTTCTAGTAGTCCTCAGACTGAATGGGCTGTGATGCTGACTCCTCCTGCCTCATATACCTCTCTCTGCCCAGCCACATTACTTCCTATCATCCACCTCCCTAGTGCTGGGAACAAAGTTGTGTGACACCCAAGTACTGGTATTGATGCTGTGAACTCTATTTCCTTTTGAGTCTGATGAAATATCTGGTAACCAGTTGTGACCTTGAACTGTTGTGCTTGTTTAATCATCCCTTGGCTTGGGATTAAATGTGTGGGCCTCCAGTGCCTGAGCCCTATGTATTACTAGTTGCTAGCTCCTAACTCTGTTTTTCAGGCAAGCTTAATTTGTTAGAGCATACAGGAAACATCAATCACCACAAGCTTCAACAGTTGTTTTGATGCACACATTTAATCCTAGTACTTGGGAGACTGATATGTGTGGAACTATTGAGATATAGTACCACCTATGTTACATGGTGAGTCTTGGGCAGGACAGATCAACAACTTGTGTTCACGTCTCAATCTCAGCAAATAGAAGAACCAAAATGAACAAGGACCAAGGAGACAAAAGACTCTTGTAGAGATTTTTCTGATGTAGATGAGTTATGATAATTTTTCAAAAAATACTTTCTAATTTTATCCTGAATTATAAGCCACTTCATTTTCTTTCCTTCATCCTCACCCCCTGGGGCCATATTATCCCTTTTTAACTCCAGCTATCCTTAAAGTTCCAGTGTTGACCAGGCTGGTAATGACCACCAAGTTCCACCTACCTCTGCTTCCCAAATGCTGGAAATAAATGCTGTCACCAACACCTGTTTTATAATCATTTTCTTAACTGTGAAAATACAGTGATTTCGCTGAGCATTGGTTGTACATGCTTTAATATGTGCACATGTGAGGCAGAGGCAGGTGGACATCTGTGAGCCTGAGGCCAACTTAGTCTACAGAGGGAGTACCCAGACAGGCTCCAAAGCAATACAGAGAAATCCTGTCTCAAAACTAAATAAATAAATAAATAAAAAAAGGAAGAAAATACAGCGATCCTGTACCGTAAAACAGCATGCTGTGTTTTTCAAGGTCATAAGGTCCATATTAAGGAGTCAGCATGAGAAGACACATTTCCGTTTTCTTATTCTTTCTGAGACAATATCTTACCAAGAAGTCTTGGCTGTCACAGGGTGCACTATGGAGATGAGCCTACCCTACAACTCACTGAGATCCACCTGTCTTTGCCTCACCAGTGCTGTGAATAAAGATATTTCATAACAATCAGTCAAGGACACTTTCAGAATGGTGTATTTCCATATCATAATGCCAAAATTTCAGATCGAAAATTAATAGTGGGTAAGAATATCACTTTGAAATGTCAGTGTTTACAACCATATCTGTGAAAGTCACAAAACATGCTACTTTTTCGATTCAATCATATTAAGAGATTGGGAATGACAAATCCCTACATTTATGTGCCACTCCCTTGAATAGAAAAGGAGTTTACCATGGAAGAGAGCATGGATTAATATTAAGGTGAATAACATTTTCTTTTGTAAGGTAACAAAGGAAGTATTTGCAAATATCAACACATAAATATAAACATTCTACCAAGTTATTCTATAAGAATATTTGGGCAATGAAAATTAACAGAAAGGGGAGGATTAGCGCAATTCATATAACGTAAAATTTGTCTTCAACAGTTAGACAAACAAAGCAGAAATGTCTGAGATTTATACCAGAGAATCAAATTGTGTCTTTGGATCCTTCCCTCTTTTGTTCCAGGACAGCATTTCCTGCCACTGTCCTGTTTACGGGTGACTTTTCCATGACCCCTGACCTGGAACCTGTGACTCAAGAAGTCAGTAGTCAGAATTTTGCTAATTGATCAGGGCTGAGTTCATCCTGTACTGCACTGTTGTTATAACTAGATGGTGGTCTTGTCATTTTACTCACTCTGGAAAAAAGTTGTCCTCTGTGATTGAGGTAAAGGTGCTTTGGCCCAATCCACCCTCCAAACAGCCACACACCCCACAAGCACTATTCAAACCAACTCCTAGGTGAATGCAGAGACTCTTGGCTCTACAAGATGTAGGAAATAAATAAGGCATTTGTAGTGATATTTTCTTCATAATCTAACAAAGAAACATTGCCTTAATATCAGAAAAGAAAAGTTGCCATCCCTGAGCTCTTACCTGTATCTCAGTCAAAATCAGCAAGTCTGTCTCCACGGAAAACTCAGATTGCAATGGCCTCCACCAAACCTCAGACTACACTCCTCCCTGTCCCCATTTCTTTATTGCACATGAAAAACTGGTATAAAATCACAAGCATATTGCAATGTTTTTTTCTTTTTTAAACTAAATGTCCAATATCCTGTTTTGATTGACATCAGATAGAGATGGTCTTGGTTCTGTGAAAATATCCCCCTTTCTCCATTAGGGGCATGCTCATTCAACTCTTATCTTTATATTCCCATAAGTTATTTTGCTCTCAATGTTTTAAAAACAGAACCTATCAAAAATCCTTGCATAGTTAGTTTGATTGGAGAATTTTAAATTTTTTTCATTTATCATTGTAAAACCAAGGAAAATTTTATGACTTTTTTGGACATGGCTGTTACATATATGACAATCTGTCTTTAAATTGGGATAAATTACTCTTGAACAAAATGGTCCTATATAGTTTTCACTTCAAGTGAAGAGTCTTGCTGCTTAAATAAGCTTCTTGTTTAAAATCAACTGTTGTTTTTAAGGTCTTCTTCATCTGCTTCTTCTGTCTTGTGGGTGTAGATTCTCTTGTTTCTGGCGATATCATATTGTTTTCTCTGTTGGTGGGTGTGTTTTTGTGTTGTCTCCTCATGAAATCACACTTTCATTCAAGTTAGAATATATTAGGAATTTTAAAACAGTGAACAGAGGCATCCCACATGACTAAAACATATTGTGCCCACAAAAAGGATATGTAGCATAACTTTCAGAACCTTGTAGTGCTTATCTTCCTAGGAATAACTAGGCAGGAATGCCAGAGAGTAATGCCAAATAAAAGAAGTCATTGCTATTGCTCTTGATTGAACACACTTAGTACATTGTAATGCTAAATACCCCACAGTTCACGTGTGTCTGTGTGTATTGGTGCATTTGTCTGAGTGAGAGTCAGCAGGAGAGGTAGAGATGGAGACAGACAGACAGACAGAGAGACAGACTTACCAATGTTGAATGAACGTGAAACCCCTTCCTCACTCCCTTTTGAATAATACTGGCAGAGAAAATTGTCAAATATCTTAATTTTCCTGAACCTACATCCTACACTACCATCATACTGGGAAATTCTTTGTACTGTTGCAATGCTGGCATAACAGTTTATGGGTGTAACCAATATCTCACTTGATTGGTTTAGATTGGCAATTATATGTCAAAGCAGAGAACCTACTTCTCTTTTGTTAAAGATATTTTTGCTAATCTGTCATCTAAATATTCATGTTTAGAATTAACACTTTTGACTATTCTAAAGCTTGGTGAAGGAAGTCTCTGCTTTCAGTTATTAGTGGGTAATGCAGAGACCTGTAACTGTTCAAAAGTACTATGAATGAGAAATTGTGTGATACTGGGACAGTTTTGATTTCTTCATAGCTGAGGGAGGATCCCACAAGTGTCCTTTACATTCAGAGGGGTTAACAGGAATTTAATGATAGGTATCATTTATAATGTTTATGGAGTAAATACTTCCTCATTTTCTTCATTACTTCCAAATGAAATCATGCATTTCCTCTAGTATTACATCATTTTCCATATATTTTTATTTGTTTTTACACATGTCACTTTCAGCTCCCTCTCCTTCCCCTCCTCCCCCAACCCCCAATCCTCCCAACCCATCACCCCACTCAACACCGCTCCACTCCACAGGGAGGGCAAGGGTCTCCATGAGGAACTTTCAGGGTCTGTCACTAATCATCTGTGGAAGGGCCCAGGTTCTTCCTCATGTGTCCAGGCTGAGAGAGCATCCCTCCATGGGGCATAGCTTTCCAGAGTCCTTCCACATGTCAGGAATAAATACTGCTCCACTCTCCCAGGTCCCAGGACAAGGTCTCCTCTCTGTTACCCAGATTCGGTGGCAGGGTGTCTGGATCAGTCCCAAGCTGGTCCCTCAGTCATCAGTCTGGAGTCCATGTGTTCTGCCTTGTTTAGGTCAGCTGCCCCTGTGGGTTTTCCAGCATGGTCAATATTTTGTGAATAAAACTCTCAAAATAATTCGTAAAAAATTTCCACATTCGTCAATATATCATTATATGGATGACATATGTGTAGAAGGGCATGATTTAAAACACCTGAAAATGGCTTTAAAAGGAGATAAAGGCAGCCAGGCATTGGTGGCGCACGCCTTTATTCCCAGCACTTGGAAGGCAGAGGCAGGCGGATCTCTGTGAGTTCGATGCCAGGCTGGACCGACAGCCTCCAAAACAGAGAAATACTGTCTCGTAAAACCAAAAAAAGGAGATAAAGACCTAAACAGCCCAGGAGTACTATCAGCTGAGGCTGAGAAAGAATTAGAATGGGTAGAAAAGAGAATATTAGAAGCACATGTGGACCATGTGGATCCAAAGCTGGACTGTATTCTGGTTATTTAACCATCTAGAGAATACCCCTCAGGAATATTAATGGAGAGGGAAGTCATCAAACTAGAATGGGTATTTCTGCCACATAAATACAATAAAAAATTGAAAACATATATAGAAAAGATCTCCGATTTGATATTAAAAGTTAAGTTAAGGCTTCGTCAACTGACTGGGAGAGATCCAGCTGAAATTATTGTACCTTTAATTATTGAGGAAATTTCCTCCTTATGAAAGGATAATGAGTATTGGCAAATAGCTTGCAGTGATTTTTTGTGAACCATTAGTAATAACTATCCCAAAACAGAGAGAATCATATTCATATAGAAAAAAATTTGGATTCTTCCATGTATCATGAGACAAACACCTATTTCTGAAGTTCTTAACTTCTACACGGATGCAAAAAATCAGGTAAGGCAGGGTATAAATCAGTAAATATAAGTAAAGTAGTTCAAAGCCCTTACAACTCTGTACAAAAGGCACAATTATATGCCATTCTTATGGTACTTAAAGACTTTTCAGAGCCTGTCAATAGTCACGAATTCTCAGTCTGCAGAGAGAGTTGTCTTGCACATTGAGACTGCAGAATTTTTTCCTGATAGTACAGAATTAACCTCATTGTTTTTACAATTACAGGAATCCATCAAAAACAGGACTCATCTTATATATATAACACCCATCAGATCCCATACAGGTCTGCCAGGTCCTCTGGCACAAGGCAATGATGAAAATGATAGTTTATTAATAGGTAATGTGTTGGAAGCTTCAGAATTTCATAAGAAACACCATATTAACAGCAAAGGTTTAAAGAAGGATTTTTCTATCACCTGGCAACTACCCAAAGAAAAAGTAAGAAGCTGCCCCACTTGCTCATTCTACAATCAAACTCCATTACCAGCAGGTTGTAATCCTAAAGGTATTCACAGAAATGAACTTTTGCAAATGGATGTATTTCACTTCCCAGAATTTTGCATTTTGAAATATGTACACCATACCATAGGCACCTTCGCAAGTTTCAATGGGCTACTGCCTGAAGCTCTGAAAAAGCTGATTCTGTTATTACACACCTCTTAGAGGCAATGGCTGTTATGGGTATACCTAAAACAATAAAAACTGACAATTCTCCAGCATATGTCTCCAGTAAATTGGAAGAATTTTTCAAACATTATAATATAAAACATGTAACTGTTATACCTTATAATCCCACAGGACAAGCAGTGTTTGAAAGATCTAACCGAACCTTAAAAGAGATGCATCATAAACAGCCAGGGGGAACAAAGGCCCCCAAACAAAGATTACGTAATGCTTTCCTAACGTTGAATTTTCTTAATGCTGATGAAAAAGGACAAACTGCAACAGAAAGACAATGGACTACAGAGAAGACTTCTGAACTGAACCAACCAGTGTATTTTAAGGATGTCATGACCTCAGTCTGGAAACCAGGATATGTGTTACACTGGTGAAGGGGTTATGCTTTTGTTTCCACAGGAGAAGAGAAACTTTGGGTTCCATCAAAATTAATTAAGATTCGATCAGAACGGAAGACATCTCAGGAGGAGGAAGATAAAAGTTCATCTACAAAATCATATATTACCATGGGTAAAGTGACCTCATAAAAGGAAATAGAAGTGTTTTGTTTTTTGTCTTCACAGGTAAACTCAGCAAAGAATACTGGACGTATGGATTCCTGAAGAAGAATGAATAGCTACCCTGAAGACCATCAAACAAACAGTAACTCACTGTGTGGTATCAAAGTCTTAAACTCCCTATTTTTTCTTTTTTATTTATTTTTCAGTTTAAATTTAGATAAGAAACAAGTTTGCTTCACAAATCAGTTCCAGGTCCCTCCCCGTTTCCCTCCCCTCCTCCCGTGCCCTCCCCCGAACTCCCCAATTATCGCCTCAATACCCCAGGGAGGGTGAGGCCCTCCATGGGGGTGTCCATAGTCTGTCATTTCATCCAGGGCAGGGCCTAGACCCTCCCCCAAGAGATCAGGGTGAGAGTGTGTCTCACATTGTTGGATGGGAGTCCAAAGTCCATGTGTATACTCGGGATGAGTACTGATCTGCTGCCCAAGGCTCAATAGATTACCTAGGCCTCCTCACTGACACCCACATTCAGGGGGTCTTGATCAGTCCCATGCTGGATTCCCAGGCTGATGCCTGGGATTCAAGAGTTAACCTTTGTCAGGTCAGCTGTTTCTGGGGGTTAAACCAGCCCAGTCTTAATCACTTTGGTCATCAGTCCTCCCACTCTGTTACTGGCTTTCTTGAGTTCAGCTCAGTACTTAACTGATGGAGTCTGCCTCTTCTTCCATCAGGCACTGAATGAAGTTTCTGTTTCCCAGACTCTCTGACCATGGGATTGTAGGCTGGCACTCCCCAGATCTATGTCTAAAATCCATATATGAGAGAGTACATGCCATGTTTCTCTTTTTGTGACTGGGTTACCTCACTCAGGATGGTTTCTTCTAGTGTCATCCATTTGCCTACAAATCTCAGGATTCCATTGTTTTGTTTTCTGCTGAGTAGTACTCCATTGTGTAAATGTACCACATTTTCTCTATACACTTTTCGGTTGAGGGACATCTAGCTTGCTTACAAGTTCTGTCTATTATGAATAATGCTGCTATGAACATAGTGGAACAGACATCTTTGTTGTATGAATGGGCATCATTTGGATATATCCCTAAGAGTGGAGTTCTCAAGTGTCTCTTGGCAATTGTGGACTCCTCTATTGATATTTCTCTATTTAGCTCTGTACCCCATTTTTTAAATTGAATCCTTTGGTGTTCTGGAGTCTTGCTTCTTGAGTTCTTTTTAAATTTTGGAGATCAGCCCTTTGTCAGATGTGGGGTTTGTGAATATCTTTTCCCATTCTTTGGACTTCGTTTTGTCTTGTTTATTGTATCCTTTGCCCTGCAGAAGCTCCCCAGTTTCAGGAGGTCCCATTTATTAATTTTCGTTCTCAGGGTCTGTGCTACTGGTGTTATATTCTGGAAGTGTTCTCCTGTACCAATTCATTCAAGGGTACTTCCCACTTACTCCTCTAGGAGATTCAGTGTGAATTGCTGTTGAGGTCTTTTATCTATTTGGAAATAACTTTTGTGCATGGTGATAGATATGGATCTGTCTGTTGTCTTTTACATGCCAGCATCCAGTTACATCCAGTTACACCATTTGTTGAAGATTATTTTTTTCATTGCAGTTTTAGCTTCTTTGTCAAAGATCAGGTGATCAAAGTTGTGTGGGTTGATATCAGGGTCTCGATTCGATTCCATTGGTCTAGCTGTCTGCTTATGAGCCAGTACTAAGCTATTTTCAGGACTGTAGCTCTATAATAGAACTTGAAGTCAGGGATGGTGATGCCTCCGGATTTTCCTTTATTGTACAGTGTTTCATTGGCTATCCTGGGTCTTTCGTTTTTCCATATAAAGTTAAGGATTGTCCTTTTGAGGTCGGTGAAAAATTGTGCTGGTAGTTTGATAGGTATTGCTTTGAATCTGTAGATTGCTTTAGGTAAGATTGCTATTTTTACTACGTTGATCCTACATTTCAAAGAGCATGGGAGATCTTTCCATTTTCTGACATCTTCTTTAATTTCTTTTTAAGGACTCAAAGTTATTGTTATACAGGTCTTTAACTTGCTTGGTTGGAGTTAACCCAAGTTATGATGTTTGTGGCTATTGTACAGGGAGACCTTTCTCTGATTTCTTTCTCGTCCCCTTTATTGTCTATATACAGTAGTGCTACTGATTTTTTTAGTTAATTTTGCATCCTGCCACTTTGCTGAAGGTGTCTATCATCTGTAGGTGTTTACTGGTAGAATTCTTTGGGTCGCTTACTTAGACTATCATGTCATCTGCAAATAGTGAAAGATTTATTTCTTCCTTTCCAATTCATATCCCCTTGATCTCCTTTTGTTGTCTTATTGCTCTAGCTAGACCTTCAAGTATAATATTGAAGAGACATGGAGAGAGTGGTCATCCTTGTCTTTTTCCCGATTTTAGAGGAATCACCTTTAGTTTCTCTCCATTTAGCTTGATGCTGGATGTTGGTTTGCTGTATATAGCTTTTATTATGTTTAGGTATGTTCCTGATGTCTCTGATCTCTCCACGACCTTTATCATGAAGGGGTGTTGGATTTTGTCAAAGGCTTTTTCAGCATCTAATGAGATGATCATGTGGTTTTTCTTTTTCAGTTTGTCTATATGGTGGATTACATTGATGGATTTTCATATGTTGAACAATCCCTGCATCACAGGATTGAAGCTTATTTGATCATGGTGTATGATTTTTCTGATGTGTTCTTGGATTCGATTTGCCAGTACTTTATTGAGTATTTTTGCATCAATGTTCATGAGGGAGATTGATCTGTAATTCCCTACCTTGGTTGTGGCGTTGTGTGGTTTGACTAATAATGTAATTGTTAAACAGAATTTGGCAGTGATCCTACTGCTTCTACTGTGTGGAACAATTTGATGAGTATTGGTATTAGCTCTTCCTTGAATTTTTGGTAGAATTCCACACTGAAACCATCTGGCCCTGGACTTTTCTTGGTTGGAAGACTTTTTATGGCTCCTTCTATTTCTTTAGGGGATATAGATTTGTTTAAATTTTTTATCTCTTCTTGATTTAATTTTGATAAGTGATATCTATCGAGAAAATTATCCATTACTTTCAGATTTTCCAATTTAGTGAAGTACAGATTTTCAAAGTATGACCTGGTGATTTTTTGGATTTCCCCAGTGTCTGTTGTTATGTCCCCTTTTTCATTTCTGATTTTGTTAATTAGCATCTTATCTCTCTCTCTCTCTCTCTCTCTCTCTCTCTCTCTCTCTCTTTGTTAGGTTTGATAGAGATTTGTCTATCTTGTTGATTTTCTCAAAGAACCAACTCTTTGTTTCATTGGTTCTTTGTATTGTTTTTTTTGTTTCTACTTTATTGATTTCAGCTCTCAATTTATTTCCTGGCATCTCCTCCTCCTCTTTTTGTTCTAGAACTTTCAGGTGTTCTGTTAATTTTGTCGTGTGGCAAATCTCCAGTTTCTTCATGTGGTCACTTAATGCTATGAATTTTCCTCTTAGAACTGCTTTCAAAGTATCCCAAAGTTTTGGGTATGTTGTGCTTTCATTTTCATTGAATCTTAGGAAGTATTTTATTTCTTTCTTTATTTTCTCCTTTACAAAGTGTGATGCAATTGAGCATTGTTCAGTTTCCATGAGTTTGTGAGGTTTCTGCAATTTGTGTTGATGTTGATTTTTAATTTTAAGCCATGGTGGTCCGACAGGATACAGGGCGTTATTCCAATTTTTTGTATCTGTTGAGGTTTGTTTTACTGCCAAGTATGTGGTTGATTTTAGAGAAGGTTCCATGTGGTGCTGAGAAGAAGGTATATTCTTTGTTGTTTGTGTGGAATGTTCTATAGATGTCTGTTAAACCCAATTGGGTGATGACTTCTGTAAGGTCCATTTTTTCTTTGTTAAGTTTCTGTCTAGTGGATCTGTCCAGTGGTGTGAGTGGGGTGTTGAAGTCTCCCACTATAAGCGTGTGTGGTTTAATGTGTGATTTGAGTTGTAGTAATGTTTCTTTTATGAACATGGGTGCTTTTATATATGGGCCATATATGTTCAAAATTGATACTTCTTCCTGATGGATTTTTCTTATGATGAATATGAAGTGACCTTCTTCATCTCCTTTGATTACTTTTAGTTTGAAGTATATTTTGTTAGATATTAGGATAGCTATACCTGCTTGCTTTTTATGTCTATTTGATTGTTAAGTGTTTTCCAAACTCTTAACCTTGAGGTAGCCTCCGTCTTTGAAATTGAGGTTTCTTGTATGCAGCAAAAGGATGGATTCTGTCTTTGTATCCATTATCCATTCTCTTAGCCTGTGTCTTTTTATATTTGAGTTAAGACCATTGATATTCAGGGATATTAATGGCCATTGATTGTTGATTCTTGTTTGCTTTGGATCCGTTTTTGGTGGGGGTTTTACTTGTGAGTTTTTCTCCTATTTCTGATTTCTGGTAAAGTAAAATTATCTATTACCCTTGTTATTTTGAGTGTAGTTAATTTCCTTGGGTCAGAGTTTTCCTTCTGGAACTTTCTGAAGTGTTGGATTTGTGGATAAATATTGCATAATTCTAGTTTTGTCATGGAATGTTTTGTTTTCTCCATCTATAGTTATTGGGAGTTTTACTGGGAATAGTAGTCTGTGCTCGAATCTTTGGTTTCTTAATGTGTATGGATCATCTATCCAGGACCTTCTGGCTTTCATAGTTTCCATGGAGAAGTAGGGTGTAATTCTGATAGGTTTGGCTTTATATGTTACTTAGCCTTTTTCCTTTGCTGCTTTTAATATTTGTTCTTTATTCTGTATGTTTGGTGTTTTGATTATTATGTGGTGAGGGGACTTTTCTTTTTTGGTCCAGTCTATTTGTTGTTTGGTAAGTTTCTTGTAGTTTCATAGGCATCTCCTTCTTCAGGTTGGGAAAATTTTCTTCTAGGATTTTGTTGAATATGTTTTCTGTACCATTATTCTTCTATACCCATTATTCTTAGATTTGGTCTTCTCACAGTGTACCATATTTCCTGGATATATTGTGTTAAGGATTTGTTGGATTTAAGACTTTCTTTTCTCAATGAATCTATTTCCTCTAGTTTATCTTCGTGCATGAGATTCTGTCTTCCATCTCTTGTATTCTGTTAGTTATGTTTGCATCTGTAGTTCCTGATTGTTTTTTCAGCCTTTTGATTTCCAGCATTACCTTAGATTGTGTTTTTCTTATTGTCTCCATTTCAGTTTTCAGGTCCTGAACTGTTTGAATTGTTTCCTTCATCTGTTTGATTGTTTTCTCTTGGCTTTTCTTGCTTTCCTTAAGAGATTTGTTGATTTCTTGCATTTTTTTGGTTTGTGTATTCTTCCATTTCTTTAACGGATTTTCTCATATCCTATTTGATGGCTTCTATCACTTTCAGTAGTTTGTTTTGAAGGTCATTATTTTCTATTTCATGTGTGCTGATATGTTTAGTACTTCCAGGTATAGAGTTTCGAGACCCTGGTGGTGTCATACTGGTTACTCTGTTGTTGGCTGTGTTTTTATATTGCTTTCTTCCCATCCTTTCTTTCAATGGGAGCTTGTGGGGTCTCTTCCTCTCCTTAAGCAATAGGAAAGTACAGCGAGACATTGAAGACTGAGGTGTGGGCAGACTCAGGGTGGTCCTTCCCGGAGGGGCAGGTCTTCTCTAGGCACAGCAAACATCCTGGGAGAAGGAACAGGGGATGTAGGGAGTTGGGGCTCAGAGCAGGTAACCCACTCACCTTAATCACGGGGAAAGGACCAGAAGACACTGAAGACAAGGTGTGCACAGACACAGGATGGTCATTCCAGGAGCGGCAGGTCTTCTCTAGGCACATATAACTCCCAGGGAGACAGAGCCAGGGATTTAGGGAGTTGGGGAGTATTACATCATTTTTCATTATTTTGTTTTATGAAGTTGGGTTTATCTGTATACCTCTAGTTGTCTTTGAGGTTGGACTATGAACCCTATTGAAATCTCAGTGATCCATTTACTTCTGACTCCAGAGTTTTGATATTATATACCACTGAGTCAAGAGTCCATGGGGATTTCATATTTTATGTAAATTTAAAATTCTCATTTATACCCCAATTTCAGCTCACTCTCTCCAGTCATCTATCTTGCCCCACCGTCTCACCATCCTATACTCATTCACTGCTCAGAGAGAATGAAGCCTCTCATGAGGGAGTCATCAAATCTATCTCATTATTTGGGCAGGACCAACCCACCCTTGTATCTAGGCTGAGAAAAAGGTTCCTTCACAAGGAATGTGCTCCAAAAAGCCTATTCATGTAATAGGGATATATACTAGTTCCACTTTCAGTGGCCATAGACTCCCCAAGCTCCCTAAGTGACAACCACAATCATGGGTTCTGGCTAATCCTCCATCTTACCTGCCTCCCCTCATTTGGGCATCAACCCTCGAGGCCAGACACTCTATGTGCTCTGGCAGATGGATGTTATGCATATGGCTCAGTTTAATAAGCTTCAATATCTCCATGTCATTGCTGATACTTTTTCAGGATTTATATTTGCCTCCCTCCAAACTGGGGAGCCCACTAAATATGTTATTAATCATGAATCATGTCCTCCTTTCCTTGGCCACCCTTGGAGATCCTACAAAGGTAAAAACAGATAATGGCCCAGGTTACACCTCACAGAAATTTAATCAATTCTGCTCCATGTTCAATGTCATACACATAACAGGCATTGCCTACAGTACACAGGGACAAGGCATCTGATAGTGAGCCAACAATATGGGGCTCTACATTTCCCTGTAAACCTCCTACACCCCCCACACACCCACATCCCCCACCCCCTGCCTAATTGTCAGTCATGCTCTCTTCATGGTAAATTTTCTCCAAGTTGATAAAAATGGCAAGTCCGCCACAAAGCACTTTTGGTAACACAGGCCATCTTCACATACTCTCTTGTCAAATTGAAGTATCCCCTCACTAATTCCTGGCAGGGACTGGATCCCATCTTGATCTCAAGCCACGGCTCTGCTTGCATTTATGATCAGGTCAACATTACCCCTAGCTGTCTACACCAGAGACCTGTAAAGCATTTCTCTGCCCTCCCAACATATCAGGTCACAAGACCCCTCTCCACCTGAGTCCTGTTCCTCTGCTCTCTCCCCATTAGAACCTCAAAGGGATGACACCAAAGGTCAAGATGACAAGAAGACAGACAACCTCATTGACCTGGCTGTAATTTCGATCTCTAAATTGTTCATCCTTACCCTGATCCCTTCTGTTCTCATGTCCCCCCAGTTCCTGCCCAAAAATCCTAATCCCTACCAGCCATGGAATTGTAACTGCTTAGTTCTTTCAGAGAGAGAAGATATAGTCTGGTCTGCCTCTAAGACCCAGCACATTTCTTGGTGGCCAGATTCCCTCAACTCAGACTTTTCTAAACTTGCACTCAGTGGTAGAGCCTCCTGGGGCACGGAGGAAGTTTATAATGTGGCCAACATGCACAACATTCCCTTTAAGGGCATCATGTATGCAGGATGCTCCCACCCATAGAGATGAGCTCTACATTGGGCCTAGCCCTTTTACATATGCCTGGCCCCCACTGGAACTGCAGGCTTCTTCATAGATTTGGGGGCACTTTGGATTTCTTTTGTCTGTCTTGGGGCTGCAAGATGACCAGAGAAACATATTGGAATCCCACTTGCAATTGGGATTACATTAAAGTTATAGCTTACAGGTACAGTTACCTCTATTCCTCAATTCCTTGCATTAGCCAACCCCATGATTCCACTTGCATGTAGCAGCCTCCTCCAGATTGTCAGCTTACCTCCTCCTCACAAGGTTTGTGCAATCCCTTAAAGATTCACTTCACCGCCTCAGGATGTCATGCCCTAAACTGGTACAGAGGATACATATATGATGAAGGCCTTACCTTCTCAATTAAATTACATCAAAGAAAATACTCATATAAATGCACTACAGGTACCGTTGGACCTGAATACAGTCTTAGGAGGAGGCCAGAAATCTCCTGCCCCTAAACCCACCATTAGATGCCAAACCCAACCAATAGATCACCCAATCCCACAGTCCTCCTCAACCTGAGTCATTCTACACCCCCTCTCTCCCCATTAAGAATCATGACACCCTCTTTTAATCCACCACAACATTTTTGCCACAAATAGAACCACCCCCAACTGATGGCAGATTGCTGGTTTTGCTATCACATCCCCCATTTTATTAGGGATTGCCTGTTCTTTCAGCATTTACCAATTCCAATGACTCCCGCTATCACATTTACCACCACCAATGAATGCCACTATTGCTGATGATGTCCAGATAAATGCATTTCCCACCTCACCCTGCAACAGGTCGTTGGATCTGGCCTATGCATCACCTCCCTTGTGCATCCTACCTCTTCCCCTTCCCACACTTTGCTTTGAAACACCACTTTAGTCCTCAGCTCCCCTGATGATTTTGCTGTCCCACCAAATGGTTCTTAGTGGGTCTGTCTTAATGGTCTTATGCCCTGCCTTTCCATTACACTTTTCTAGGGGTTGGCTTCTGTGTACTGGTAAAGGCCATCCCATCCCTTGCCTATCCTATTACCATCCTGATGAATTCTTTCATTTCTGGGAGAACTCCCAAGACCTTTGCATATGTAGAGAACACATTATGGCTGTTACACTTGCTGTCCTTTTAGGAATTAGCAGCGTTGGAGCCGTTACAGATATCTCTGCCCTGGTAGCTGGTAAATCCAACTACCAGGAACTCAGTGCTTCCATTGATAGAGACGTCAAGGAATTACAAAATCAAATAGCCTGTTCAGAAGAATCACAACAAACCATGGCAGAAGTGGTCTTACAAAAAAGATGAGGCTTAGATTTACTCTTCCTCCAAAAAGGGGGTCTTTGCATGTCAATAGGTCAGGAGTCATCTGGGATAGTATAGCCAGGGTTTGAAAAGGCTTAGGAAAAAGAAAGAGAGAAAGAGAAAAACAAGAATCTTGGTATCAAAATTGGTTCTCCACATCTCTGTGGCTGTCCACCCTCTTACCACTCCTCCTGGGACCCCTCATAGGGCTCCCTTTTTGGTCTGTTTTGGGCCATGGACATTCCAAAAACTAGTTAACTTTGTCAAATAAAAGGTTAACTCTGCCGCTTGACCAGTCTTGGTAAAATATCATTGTCTAATGATAAATAAGAAAGAGCAGGCTCCTTTGGAGCTGCCCTGTAACACACACCTGGCAATATTCCCAAAGGCCACCCAAGATGATGGCCACCTTTGGAGGGCATGATCCATGTAGGGAGATGCCCAGGTAACAAGCCTGAGAAAATTGGTGATGAGCACCTTAGAACCCCATCCCCTAAAAAGCACCAAGGAACAGATCCACCCCAAGAATATGTGTTATAAAGTTATGTGTTAAAATGGAAAAATTTCAAGCTACAGGTCATAAATTCAGGTGAGATATTTACGTTCCAGGGAAAATTTTTGGGAAGGACTAAATGGAGAAAAGTGCAATAAGTGTGGGTATATAGAATTACAGTGTAAAGCTGTAGTTATAAATACTGTATGGTATGGTCTTGAAAAATTAAGATGAGGGAATATGATAGAAGAACAAGAAAGAAAAGCAGAAAGTTAAGCATATTTAATATTTAATACAGGAGGCAAATGCACAGTACAAAAACGTGTCATTTTCTACAAATGATTCTGGTAACTTAATGAGGTTCTCATCTTTCATTTGTACAAATTCATTCAAATAAATTAAAAGCCTTATTTAAAGCCAGAAACACGTATAAATCTAGAAATACAGAATATCCACCAGGATGTTATGATGAATAAAATGTTATTGATTACAGAGAACACAAACAGGACAGAAACAGATCAGATGGGATTATATGAATACAAAATGTTTCTGTATGCAAACAATTAGCAGTATACAAAGA
>NW_024431806.1:0-1251 GCF_017639785.1 Mesocricetus auratus
GGACAACCTGCACACAAGTAAGTATGGCTGGAGATTACAGGCAAATGTTAAATGCAAGGTGTTGAATATCACGAAGAGACTGGAAAAACCAGGCCTCTCTGAGTTAGACAAGGTGTTTCCATATACACAACAAGAATATTGAACCCCCTAAACATGGGTGTCATTGAGGAGGCCTAGGTAATCTCTGGGGCCTTGGGTAGTATTTATCCCTAGTTTACAAATAGACTTTGAGTGCCCATCCCACAATTAGGGATGCTCTCTCAACTTGGATTGTTCAAAGAGGTCTTAGGCCTTCCCTGCTCTGGATGACATGACTGACTATGGCAATCCTCCATGGAGGGCCTCACTCTATCTGGGGATCGGAGTAGAGACTGTGTGGGGAACTGGAGGACCAGTTAGGGAGAATTAGGGAGGAGGGGAGGGGGAGGGAGCTGGGGTTGACATGTGAAACAAACTTGTTTCTTACTTAAATTTAAAAAAAGGAAAAGAAAATGAATGTTGAAGTTGACTAGAAAGTTGTTCCTGCACATATCTGATGACTCCTGCTGCTCTAATCAGAACAAAGTTATTGAGAAAGCTCACCCTAGTTTGAAGAATTACAAGGACCACACGGGACTTCATGAGACAGGAAATTTGGCCTCAGTATCACACAAGATACAGGCAGGACCTACCACACTGTCTGCCACACCTGACCATCTGCTCCTCCCCATCCACAGACAGAATCTCCTAGCTCACCATGTTATGGTTTCCAGATAACTGAAGGTCTCAGCTCAGCTCCCTGCAGCATAAACTGCACCACAACACACAAAACCACTAGCTCCTATTAAAAGGCAAGCCTGAATGAGCCCAGCACCACTTCTGACTTTCAGGTTGCATGGAGGTCCTGATTGGATACTGAAGCTTGAGTGACAAGAGCATCTCCCATAGGGTTAGCTTGTGCTTAAAGACATAGTAGTATGAGTCCTGGCCATGCCTCCCACAGAAGAAAAAACTTTTCTAGATCTGCAAAGATACACATTTCAATACATTGGTCCCTGTGTTTGATTGCAGACCCTGCCATCTTCCTGGTCTCCAAAGAAACTTTCCGTTGTCCTCTTGAATATAAATAAAAGTTCCTACATCCCAATAAGACTCTCTAAAGATGCAGCAATGCAGATCAGATCACATCAAACCAAATTAGAAAAAGCTCATGTTTAAAAGATGCAGCATTCTGGAAGGCCTTTCAGTACCCCAGAGAGGAGATGAGAAAGG
>NW_024431807.1:0-2866 GCF_017639785.1 Mesocricetus auratus
AGCATGTGACTGATCAAGAACCCCTGAATGTGAGTGTCAGTGAGGAGGCCTAGGTAATCTATTGAGCCTTGAACAGCAGATCAGTACCCATCCCGAGTATACACACGGACTTTGGACTCCCATCCAACAATGTGAATTGCACACTCAACCTGAACTCTTGGGGAAGGGTCTAGGCCCTGCCCTATATGAAATGACAGACTATGGACACCCACATGGAGGGCCTCATCCTCCCTGGGGAAATTAGGGGATACTGGGGAGGTTGGGGGGAGGGCACGGAGGAGTGGAGGGAAAGGGAGAAGGACCCTAACTGACTTGTGAAGCAACCTTTTTCCTTATCTTAATTAAACTGAAAAAATAAATTTAAAAAAATTATGCAACACTCTGGAGAGGAACTATCCTTACCTAAAAAGATATTTTTTTACTAAAAAAATCAATAAAAAGGAAAATAAGTCATACTTACACTGAAATCCATGTTCAGGGTGCCAGCTACCATTGACTACCCGCAACAGAGCATGGGAGTCCAATGGGAGGATGGTTCTCGAAGACTAGGTGGGGAAGGATTTGCTGGTGACAAACAGAGAGCCAGAATGAATCTTGAGTTTATTTTGCAGTTCCCAAGCAAGGGTTTTTTTTTATACAGATTCAATCTAAGGGGATGTTTTTGAAGTTAACAAAAACAGGTGACATTATTTTTTCTTGGCACAGTAATGAAGAAATCCATAACATAAGATCATCTAGGGTTAATCAAAACACAAAATTGTCCTTAGTTATTGATAACCACATGCTTATTTTTTCTTTTTTTCAAACATGAAACAAGATTGCTTCTCATGTCAATCCCTGCACCCTCTCCCTCCCATCTTCCCCCACCCCCACCAGCATTCCCAGTCCCCAACCCAATATCTGCTTCATTCCCAAATGAGGGGCAGACCCTCCATGTTGGATCTCCAGAGGCTGTCATTTCATCTGGGTCAGGGATAAAACGCTCCTACATGTATCCAGGCTGACAGAGGATTTCTCCATGTGGAATGTGCTCCCAAGCCCGTTTTATGCCAGGGATAAATACTGATCTAGTACCAGTGGTCCCAAATACGGTAGAGGCCTCCTCATTGACCGCCATGTTCAGGGGGTCTGGGAGCTAGGTTAAGTGATGGGGACAAGAGAAGGGAAGAGGATGACATGGGGGAACAGGAAGGGTGAGTTGAGGAGGAACAGAGGATGACATACCATAATAGAAAGAGTCATTATAGGTTTGAGGATAGATCTGACACTAGTGAGATTTCCAGAGATCTACAGGGATGATTTCTTATCTATTTCTTTTGTTTAAAATGTCTGCATAAGTTATTAGAAAATTTACATAATTGCCAGGAGAAGCACAGCAAAATATTTTTCTTAAGCTGAGAGTTACACACTGTTAAGAGAAGCTTTTACTTTTGCCTATACACTTTGGTTTATCCCCCGCCAGTCGCCTGGGCTCTGCCGCACCAGCCTGGTTCTAGATCTGCATGAGTCCCAAATAAACACACAGGAGGCTATATTAATTATGAAGCTGTTGGCCTTGCTTGTCCCTTACTGGCTAGCTCTGCCTTAAGTAATTACCCCATAATTGTTAATCTAAGTATGTTTCTTACCGGAGAATAGTTCCCGGCTTCTTACCCCTATGGCGTCACATGTCGACTCTCTTGTCTTTCTCCTTCCCAGAGTTCTCCTGGACTCCTAGTCCCTCCTATCTAGGTTTCCTATAGGCTCAACAGTACTTTATTGGCAAATGCACAGGACTTCCCCCAACATCTCCTCTTTTCTGTTTAAACAAAAAGAAAGGTCTTAACTTTGACATAGTCAAATCATATATAACAGAACAGTTATCAAGTAAGAATACAGTTGTAATATTTTGTCTATCAACATTTAGCAAGATTTAAAGAAAATATCATCCATCCCATTCTTGTGAGTACAAAGTCCTATATGTAGCTTTGCTTTTATCATAACTAAAGAAAACTATAATTATACCTATCTGTCTTCAACTCCACCAAAGACCACAGAAGGATAATATATAAACACTAGGATTGACAGAGGTATCTTACTGCCTGGACAGTCACCCGAAGTTCCTCTGTAACGTTGGGGCATCCATCTTCAGCCCATAGGCCACAATGTGTCTGGAACACTTCTCAGCAAAGCAGGAAATTTTAAACTGTCCATCTGTGCTGGCAGTCTGTCAGTCATTTTTCTTTGTCCTGTAGAAAGTGTCTTAGACTCTTTCATGAAGCAGGAACCCTATAAGACTGAGTTCAGCAGTCACTTTTCTGTGGGTCCTGCATGTCCAGATTATACAACAACAGTCAAGCAGTACAGGCAAGAGCAGTTTCTTGCCAAATGGCTAATCTTGCCATGTTGAAAGCAAACTCCATAACGAGTTTCTTCGATGCCCGTTTTCCTCTCAGACGTAATTGGTGCTGCCAGGAGCAGACATTTCTCATTGTCAAGAAAAACCCTAAACCATTTTAAATGCCATGTTCTGAAGGTCTTTGAGAGGTTTGAAGACTGTCCATCTCAAATATATTTCTGTATATCTAGAAACCTAACTTATGTAACTAGAAATTCTATTATAAGTAACTATAGTCTGTATTCAATTATGCATTACGTTGTAAAAGATCAGTATAAGCACAATACTTAATCAAGAGGAGAAATATAAGCATCAGAAAATTGACCTTGATTTTGTCTCAATAAATGAAAAACAATACCCATACCATAATTCCCCTTTTTACCATTAAAAAAGATTGGCTGTGATCACTAGCCAATTATAAACAATCCCATTTAAATGAAAACAAAGATTTATAACCAAGATGGGAATTGGGACGTCGCTCATTCCAAA
>NW_024431808.1:0-2571 GCF_017639785.1 Mesocricetus auratus
TGTTCTGGAGGCAGCATCAGGTATAACAGGCCCTGCTCCTGGGCCTGTGTTCCAGGGCCTGGGGATTGCCTGGGAACTGAACAGAGCTTCCAATACCAGCAGGAAACAAAACCCTAGACTCCAGGAATTCTTTCTCACCAATGAGACCAGGAAACCACAGGAGCCAGGGAGACCAGGGGAGCAGCTGTTCCAGCAGGATCAGGTAAAACAGGATCCAGCAAAGGGTCCAGGGGATCAGGTGGGAGGCTAATCGCCCCAGCGCCCTGGCTAAAATCAAAAACACCAAACACAATTTATGCTGGAGAGGATGTGGAGAGAGAGGAACACTCTTCCACTGCTGGTGGGAGTGCCGACTCATACAGCCTCTTTGGAAATCAGTATGGAGATTCCTCAGGAAAACGGGAATTAATCTACCACTAGACCCAGCAATTCCACTCTTAGGCATACATCCAAATGAGGCAAGTTCATACTACAAGGGCATCTGCCCCACTATGTTCATAGCAGCATTATTTGTAATAGCCAGAACCTGGAAGCAACCTAGATGCCCCTCAACTGAAGAGTGGATAGAGAAAATGTGGTACATTTACACAATGGAGTATTACTCAGCAGAAAAAAACAATGGAATCTTGAAATGCACAGGGAAATGGATAGCACTGGAAGAATCCATCCTGAGTGAGGTAACCCAATCGCAAAAAGGCAAACATGGTATGTACTCACTCATATATGGATTTTAGACATGGATGAGGATAGGGCCAGTCTGCACTTCCACTGATAGAGAGTCTGGGAAACAGGAAAGAACCTAAAAGATATGCATATTTGCATAGTACCCAAGAGAAGAGGATTGAGACAATATCCTCTGAATGGATGGGGAACACGGCGAGGGGTGGGGGGGGAGTGGAACCTGGGAAGAAGAGAGGGGATGAAGAGGAAGAGAGTTGGTCATGGGGGAACAGGAAGTTGAGGGGGTGGGGGTAGAATAGGGGGAAGAGGGAATCATAGGATAGAAGACAGATCAGGCACCAGAGTGACCTCGAGTGATCTAAAGGTATAACATCAATTGGCAAGCTAAACAATAGTGGAGAGACCACCTCGAATGCCCATCCCTGATAATGAACTTGATGTCTATAACCATCCGTGAGCCTTCATCCTGTGACTGACGGAAGCAGAGGCAAACACACAATTAATCACTGAACTGAACCCAAGGAACCAAGTGACAGAGAGAGAGGAGTGATGAGCAAATTGGCAAAGAATGGGCTGGCAAAACCAGCAGAGACAGCTGATCTGAACAGGGGAGAGCTCTTGGACCCCAGACTGTGAGTGGGGAGGCCAGCATGGGACTGATCTGGACCCCCCCAAATGTGAGTGTCAGCGAGAAGTGTGGGGACACCAGAACTTGAGCAGAAACCCACTTCCACTTCAGCCTGGGAGCAGGCAGCTGTGTAATTCAGTGCTTTAAAGCTCTTGATAGGACTCAGATAAGGGCTCGCTCACTGAGATACCATGACTTTCACATCCCCTATGGCTAGATGCCTCTTCCTGTCCCCCCTGCGGTGTCTCCCAGATTCTGGGGCCTGAGATTAAACCACCAGCCAGGAGGATGAGAAGTCTGGAAAGAATGGTATGTAGATGAATGGCAGAAATCCTTAAAAAGGGAAGCTCTTTTTTCTTGGAGAGACTTCTCCTGAGAGCTCTCTCCTAAGTGGACTGGGGTCTCCTCCTAAGCTGACTTGGGAAGCATAAAGTTTTCTTAAAGCAACCGACAGGTCTCTGTGTCATCTATCCCGACCACTTTGCTACATTCTCGGATGCAGGCCACACAGCAGGTACGACAAGAAGGCCTGGGCTACCTATGGGGCCCTGAGCTGTGGATCAGTGTCTATCCCTGGTATACAAACAGTCTTCGTGTGCCTATAGCACAAAGAGGGATGCTCTCTCAGCCTGGACTCTCAGGGGAGTGCCTGGACCCTACACAGAATAAAATGACAGACTCTAGATATCCCCTATGTGGAAGGATTTGGCAATAGTGTGGGAGGGTGGGGGGGAAGGGGAGTGCGGGAGGAGGGGAGGGAGAGGGAACTGGGATTGACATGTAAAACAAGCTACTTAAAATTAAAATAAAAAATGATTAAAAAAACAAAAACAAAAACAAAAAAATATACAATGGAAAAGAAAGCATCTTCAACAAATGGTGCTGGCATAACTGGATGCTTGCATGTAAAGAATGTGGATAGATACATGTGTATTGCCATGCCCAAAACTTAACTCCAAATTGATCAAAGACCTCAACATAACTCCAGCTACACTGAACCTCTTAGAAGAGAAAGTGGGTGGCACCCTTGAACAAATTGGTACAGGAGACAGCTTCCTGGACATAACACTAGTAGCACATAAAGTGAGGTCAACAATGAATAGAAGGAACCTCCTGAAATTGCAAGGCTTCTGAAAGGAAAAGGACACAGTCAGCAAGACAAAAAGATAGCTCACAGAATGGGAAAAGATATGCACTAACCCCACATCTGGGAGAGGGACCTGTGATTGACATGTGAAGCACCCTTTTTTTCTAATTTAAAT
>NW_024431809.1:0-5514 GCF_017639785.1 Mesocricetus auratus
AGGAGAAATGGATTCATCAACCAAAGAAAATCTTAAGTCCAACAAATCCCTAACACAAAGCATCCAGGAAATATGGGACACCATGAAAAGACCAAACCTAAGAAAAATAGGTATAGAAGAAGGTAAAGAAAACCACCTCAAAGAAGCAGAAAAAATATTCAACAACATCATAGAAGTAAACATTCCCAACCTAAAGAAAGGCATACCAATGAAGGCATAAGAAGCTTACCAGAATACCAAATAAAGTTGATCACAAAAAAAGTCCCCTTGCCACATAATAATCAAGACGCCAAATATTCAGAATAAAGAAAGAATATTAAGAGCAGCTAAGGTAAACAGCCAAGTAACATATAAATGCAAATCTATCAGAATAATACCTGACTTCTCCATGGAAACTCTGAAAGCCAGAAGGTCCTGGATAGATATTCTACAAACACTAAAAGACCATGGATGCCAGCCCAGACTAGTATACCTGGCAAAGTTCTCAATCACTATAGATGGAGAAAACAAGATATTCCATGACAAAAATAAATTCAAACAATACATATCCACTAACCCAGCCCTACAGAAAGTTCTGGAAGGAAAACTCCAACCAACCCAAGGAAGTTAAGTACAACTAGAAAAATGTAAGAATTAGATAATCCTACTTTACCAACAGCCAAGAGAAAAAAGGGGTGGAATTCCACACATAATTCTACCACCAACAACCATTCTGAATCAAAGGTAAATGAGTAAACAATGGTCATTAATATCCCTCAATATTAATGTCCTTAACTCGCCCATAAAAAGACACAGGCTTACAGAATGGATTTGAAGACATAACCCATTCTTCTGCTACATACTATAAACACACCTCACCCTCAAAAATAGACATTAACTCAGAGTTAAAGGTGGGTAAAAGAGTTTCCAATCACATGGACCCAAAAAACAAGCAGGCGTAGCAATCCTAATATCTAACAAATTAGATTTAAAATACAATCAATCAAAAGAGAAGAAGGAGGTCATGACATACTCATCACAGGAGAAATCCACCAAGATGAAATTTCAATTCTGGACCTCATGCCCCAAATACAAGGGCATCCACGTTTGTAAAAGAAACAATACTAAAATTTGAGTCACATATAAAGCCCCGCAAACTTATAGTGGGAAATTTCAACACCCCATTCTCACAGACAGGAATACCAGACAGAAAATAAACAAAGAAGCAAATGGACTAATAGAAGTAATGACCTACTTGGGTTTAACAGACATCTATAGAACATTCCATGCACATAAAAAAAGAATATACCTTCTTCTCAACACCACATGGAACCTTCTCAAAAATCGACCACATACTTGGCAATATATCAATCCTCAGCAACTACCAAAAAAAATGAAGTAACTCCATGCATCTTATCAGACCACCATGCTTTAAAATTAGAATTCAACAACAACACAAATTGCAGAAACCCTACAAATTCATGGAAATTGAATAATGCACAACTGCACAATTCCTGGGTCAAAGAAGAAATACAAAAGAAATTAAAGACTTCCTAGAATTCAATGAGAATGAAGAAACAACATACAGAAACCTATGGGACACTTTATAAAAAGTGCTACAGGGGAAGTTCATAGCACTAAGTGCCCACATAAACAGACTGCAGAATCGTTATACTACAGAATTAACACCACAGCTGAAAGCTCTAGAACACAAAGAAGCAAAGTCCCCCAGGAGGAGTAGATGCCAGGAAACAATCAAACTGAGTGCTGAAATCAATAAAGTAGAAACTAGGAAAAAAATACAAAGAATCAATTCAAGGAAGAGATGGTTCTTTGAGAAAATCAACAAGATAGAAAAAACTTTGTTCAAACAAACCAAACAGCAGAATGCGAACATGCAAATTAACAAAATCAGAAATGAAATGGGAGACATAAACACAGACACTGAGGAAATCCAGAGAACTATCAGGTCCTACTTTGAAAACCTATACTCCACAAAATTTGAAAATTTAAAGGAAATGGACAACTTCCTGGATAGCTATCACTAGCCAAAATTAAATCATAAACAGATAAGCAATTTAAATAGACCTATAACCCCTATGGAATTAGAAGTAGTCATCAAAAGTCTCCCAAACAAAAAGCCCAGGTCCAGATGGCCTCAGTGTAGAATTGTCCCAGAAATTCAAGGAACAGATTATACCAATTCTTCTCAAAGTATTCCACTCAAAAAGAGCAGAAGGGTCTTTGCCAAACTCTTTCTATGAGGCTTCAATAACCTTGGTTCCCAAGCCACACAATGACACAACTAAGAAAGAGAACTTCAGAACAATATCCCTCATGAACATTGATGCAAAATTACTCAATAAAATATTTGCAAATCAGATCCAAGAACAAATCAAAACAATCATTTACCATGATCGAGTAGCTTTCATCCCAGGGATGCAGGGATGGTTCAACATACAAAAAAATCCATCAATGTAATCCACCATATAAACAAGCTGAGAAACAAAAATCACATGATCATCTCACTACATGCAAAAAAGCAGTTGACAAAATCCAACACCCCCTCATGATAAAGGTCTTGGAGAGATCTGGGATAATAGGAACATACCTAAACATAATAAAAACTATATACAGCAAGACAACAGCCAACATCAAACTAAATGGACAAAAACTCAACGCAATTCCAATAAAATCAGGAACAAGACAAGGCTGTCTACTCTCTCCATACCTTTTTATTATTGTACTTGAAGTTCTACCTAGAGCCATATGACAACAAAAGCAGATCAAGGGGATACAAATTGGAAAGGAAGAGGTCAAACTTTCACTATTTGCAGATGATATCATAGTTTACATAAATGACCCAGAGAACTCTAAGAGGGAACTCTTGCAGCTGATTAACAACTTCAGCAAAGTGTCAGTCTACAAGATCAACTCAAGCCCTACTATATACAGACAATAAAAAGGCTGAGAAAGATATCAGAGAAACATCACCCTTTACAATTGCCACAAACATCATAAAATACCTTGGAGTAATGCTAACCAAGCAAGTGAAAGATCTGTATTGCAAGAACTTTGAGTCTTTAAAGATAGAAATTAAAGAAGAAACCAGAAGGTGGAAAGATCTCCCATACTCTTGGCTAGGTAGGATAAATTTAGTAAAAATGGCAATCCTCCCAAAAGCAATCTACATATTCAATGCAATCCCCATTAAACTCCCAGCACAATTCTTCACGGACCTTGAAAGAACAATAATCAATTTTGTATGGAAAAGCAAAAGACCCAGGATTGGCAAAACAACCTTACTCATCAAAGCAATATCTGGAGGCATCACCATCCCCGACCTCAAACTTGACTATAGAGCTATAGTCCTGACAGCAGTTTGGAATTGGCACAAAAATAGACAGGTAGACCAATGGAATTGAATTGAACACTCTGATACTAACCTATACACATATGAACATCTGATCTTCGACAAAGAATCTAAAAATATACAATTGAAAAAAGAAAGTGTCTTTAACAAATGGTGCTGGTATAACTGGATGCTAGCAAGAAGAAGAATGCGGATAGATCCATGCCCATTGTGATGCACACATCTTAAGTCCAAATGGATCATAGACCTCAACATAAATCCAGCCACACTGAACCTCTTAGAAGAGAAAGTCGGTGGTACCCTTGAATGAATTGGTACAGGAGACATCTTCCTGAACATAACACAAGTAGCACAGACCTTAAGATCATCAATTAATAAATGGGATGTCCTGAAACTGAGAAGCTCCTGTAAGGCAAAGTACACAGGCAGAAAGACAAAAAGGCAGACCACAGAATGGGAAAAATATTTACTAACCCCACATCTGACAGAGGGCTTTTCTCGAAAATTTGCAAAGAGCTCCAGAAGTAAGGCTCCAAAACACCAAAGGATCTGATTAAAAAGTGGGCTAAAGAACTAAATAGAGAATTATCAATAGAGGAGTCTAAAATGGCTGAGAGGCACTTGAGAAATTACTCAACATCCCTAGCCATCAGGGAAATGCAAATCAAAACAACTCTGAGATACCATCTTACTCCTGTCAGAATGGCTAAAACCAAAAACACCAATGACAATTCATGCTGAAGAGGATGGGGTAGGAGGGGAACACTCTACACTGCTTGTAGAAATGGCAACTCGTACAGCCATTTGGAAATCTGTATGGAGATTCATCAGGAAAATGGGGATCGATTTACCACAAGACCCAGCAATTCCACTCTTAGGCATATATCCAAAAGAGGCAAATTCATACAGCAAGGGCACATGCTCCACTAAGTTCATAGCAGCATTATTTGTAATAGCCAGAACCAGGAAGCAACCTAGATGCCCCTCAACTGAAGAGTGGATAGAGACAATGTGGTACATTTAAACAATGGAGTATTGCTCAGCAGAAAAAAAAATGGAATCTTGAAATTTGCAGGTAAATGGGTGACACTAGTAGAAACCATCCTGAGTGAGGTAACCCAGTCACAAAATGATAAACAGGGTATGTACTCACTCATTTATGGATTTTAGACATGGATCAGGATAGTGCCAGTCTGCACTTCCACTGACAGATAGTCTGGGAAACAGGAAAGAACCTGAGAGATATGCATAGTACCCCAGAGGAGAGGAATGAGGCAAGATCTTCTGAAGAGATGGGGAACACGGCGAGGGTTGGGAGGGAGTGGGTGCTGGGAAGAAGAGAGGGGGAGAGAAGAGGAAGAGAGAGTAGATCATGGGGAATAGGAAGGTTGAGTGGGGGTAGAATAGGGGAAAGAGGGAATCATAGGTTAGAAGACAGATCAGGCAAAAGTGTTACTTCTAGTAATCTAAATGGATGACACCTACTGGCAAGCTAAGCAATAGTGAAGAGACCATCTCGAATGCTCATTCCTGATAATGAACTTGATGTCTATAACCATCTTGGAGCCTTCATCTAGTGATTGATGGAAGCAAACACCCACAGTTAAACACTGAACTGAACCAAATGAACCCAGTGACACAGAGAGAGGAGCAATGAGCAAATTGGCAAAGAATAGGGTGGCAAAACCAACAGAGACAGCTGATCTGAACAGGAGAGAGCTCTTGGACACCAGACCTACAGCTGGGAGGCCAGCACGGGACTGATACAGACCCCCTGAATGTGAGAGTCAGTGAGGAGACAAGGGTAACCTATGGGGCCCTGGGCAGTGGAACAGTGTTTATCCCTTGCATACAAACAGACATCATGTGTCCATAACACAAAGAGGCATGCTCTCTCAGCCTGGACTCCAAAGGCGAGTGCCGGGACCCTGCCCTGAGTGAAATGATAGACTCTAGATATCCCCTATGTGGAACGAAATGGAGATAGGGTGGGAGGCTGGGAGGGATGGTAGGGGGTGTGGGAGGAGGGGAGAGAGAGGAAACTGGGACTGACATGTTAAACAAGCTATTTAAAATTAAAGTAAAGAAAAGAAATATTGCTGGCATAACTGGTTGCTGGCATGAAGAAGAATGCGGATAGATCCATGTCTATTGTGATGCAC
>NW_024431810.1:0-609 GCF_017639785.1 Mesocricetus auratus
CTTATATAAGCCTAGTAGCTCCGAGTGAGACGTGTAGAGCCGGGATTGGTGGTTTGCACATCACCCCAGATGACGCCACGGGAGAGGCACAGCTTAAACGGTTAACTCCAACTGACAGCAGATGTCAGCGCCATCTTCTAACGGCAATAGCGATAGCGAGGGCGGCTCCTCACATCTGTCGAATAGGAATCTAGATAGGTGGGGCTAGGAGTCCAGGAGGATTCTGGGAAGGAGAAACACAAGAGAGTCAACATGTAACGCCATAGGGTCGGAAGCCCGGAACTATTCTCCGGTAAGAGACATACTTAGATTAACAATTATGGGGTAATTACTTAAGTCAGAGCTAGCCAGTAAGAAACAAGCAAGGCCAACAGCTTTATAATTAATATAGCCTCCTGTATGTTTATTTGGGACTGATGCGGCTCTGGAACCAAGCTGGAAGGAAGGCTTCTCTCAAAGGAAAAGCTTCTCCTAACAGAATGGTGTCAGGAGTGGGATCAAATTTCCACGCAAAACAACGAAAGCTTGAAAGGAATTTTAGAAACAGAAGAACAGAGAGAAGCACAGATTTTGGTAGCAGCAATTTTCTCAGGTGTGCTCTGTTTTGCT
>NW_024431811.1:0-976 GCF_017639785.1 Mesocricetus auratus
AGCAGTATGGAGATTCTTCAGAAAAATGGGAATAAACCTACCACAAGACCCAGAAACTGCACTCTTAGGCATATATCCAAAAGATGCCCATTCATATAACAAAGATGTCTGTTCCATTATGTTCATAGCAGCTTTATTTGTAATAGCCAGAACTTGGAAGCAACCTAGATGTCCCTCACCCGAAGAGTGGATAGAGAAAATGTGGTACATCTACACAATGGAGTACTATTCAGCAGAAAAAAATAATGGAATCATGAGATTCGCAGGCAAATGGATGACACTAGAAGAAACCATCCTGAGTGAGGTAACCCAGTCACAAAAAGAGAAACATGGCATGTACTCTCTCATATATGGATTTTAGACATAGATCTGGGGAGTGCCAGCCTACAATCCTATGGCCAGAGAGTCTGGGAAACAGAAACTTCATTTACTGGCTGGTTAAGTACTGAGCTGAACTCAAGAAAGCCAGTATCAGAGAGGGAGGACTGATGATCAAAGGGATTAAGACTGGGCTGGTTGAACCCCCAGAAACAGCTGACCAGACAAAGGTTAACTCTTGAATCCCAGGCATCAGCCTGGGAATCCAGCATGGGACTGATCAAGACCCCCTGAATCTGGGTGTCAGTGAGGAGGCCTAGGTAATCTATTGAGCCTTGGACAGCAGATCAGTACCCATCCCAAGAATACACACGGTCTGTGGACTCCCATAGAACAATGTGAGGTGCACTCTCACCCTGAACTCTTGGGGAAGGGTCTAGGCCCTGCCCTATATGAAATGACAGACTATGGACACCCCCATGGAGGGCCTCACCCTCCCTGGGGGAATGAGGGGATAACGGGGGGATGGGGGGTGGGCACGGGAGGAGGGGAGGGAAAGGGAGAGGGACCTCGTACTGACTTGTGAAGCAACCTTGTTTCTTATCTAAATTTAAAATGGAAAATAAAAAAAATATTAATTAAAAAAAAAACAAAAAAA
>NW_024431812.1:0-12416 GCF_017639785.1 Mesocricetus auratus
AAACTAACGAAACAACACTGTCTGTGAAACTATGTGCTTAACTACATGAGAACTCACCATATAACACTGCATTAGTAACTACGTGCTTAACTTCTTCAAAACTAATGATACAACACTGTGTGTGATAACTATGTGCTTAACTATATGAGAACTAACCATATAACACTGTATTGAAAACTACGTGCTTAACATCTTCAAAACTAACGATACAACACTGGTGTGTGAAACTACATGCTTAACTTCTTCAACTAACGATACAACACTGTGTGTGAAACTCTGTGCTTAACTACATGAGAAGTTACCATATAACACTGTATTAGAAACTACATGACTTAACTTCTTCAAAACTAACGATACAACACAGTGTGTGAAACTACATGCTTAACTTCTTCAAAACTAACGATACAACACTGTGTATGTGAAACTATGTGCATAACTTCATTAGAATTATCGATATAACACTCTATGTGAAACTACAGTGCTTACTTCTTCAAAACTAATGAATACAACACTGTGTGTGAAGCTATGTGCTTAACTATATGAGAACTTACCATATAACACTGTATTAATAACTACGTGCTTAACATCTTCAAAACTAATGATACAACACTGTGTGTGAAGCTATGTGCTTAACTACATGAGAATTACCATATAACACTAGTATTAGAAACTACGTGCTTAACTTCTTCAAAACTAACGATACAACACTGTGTGTGAAACTACATGCTTAACTTCTTCAAAACTAACGATACAACACTGTGTGTGAAACTATGTGCTTAACTACATGAGAACTTACCATATAACATTGTATTAGAAACTACATGCTTAACTTCTTCAAAACTAACGATACAACACTGTGTGTGAAACTACATGCTTAACTTCTTCAACACTAACGATACAACACTGTGTGTGAAACTGTGATTAACTACATGAAACTTAACATATAACACTATATGTAGACACTACATGCTTAACTTCTTCAAAACTAACGATACAACACCGTGTGTGAAACTATATGCTTAACTTACATGAAAACTTACCATATAACATTGTATTGAAACTACGTGCTTAACTTCTTCAAAATTAACGATACAACACTGTGTGTGAAACTACATGCTTAACTTCTTCAAAACTAACGATACAACACAGTGTGTGAAACTACATGCTTAACTTCTTCAAAACTAACGATACAACACTGTGTGTGAAACTATGTGCATAACTACATGAGAACTTACCATATAACACTGTATGAGACACTACGTGCTTAACTTCTTCAAAACTAATGATACAACACGGTGTGTGAAACTACATGCTTAACGTCTTCAAAACTAATGATACAACACTGTGTGTGAAACTATGTGCTTAACTTCATGAAATCTAACTATACAACACTATGTGAGAAACTACGTACTTAACTTCTTGAAAACTAATGATACAACACTGTGTGTGAAACTACGTGCTTAACTACTTCAAAACTAACGATACAACACTGTGTTTGAAACTACATGCTTAACTTCTTCAAAACTAACGATACAACACTGTGTGTGAAACTACATGCTTAACTTCTTCAAACTAACGATACAACACCGTGTGTGAAACTATGTGCTTAACTACATGAGAACTTACCATATAACACTGTATTAGAAACTACGTGCTTAACTTCTTCAAAATTAATGATACAACACTCTGTGTGAAACTATGTACTTAACTACATGAGAACTTACCATATAACACTGTATGAGAAACTACGTGCTTAACTTCTTCAAAACTAACGATACAACACTGTGTGTGAAACTACATGCTTAACTTCTTCAAAACTAACGATACAACACTGTGTGTGAAACTATGTGCTTAACTTCATGAGAACTTACCATATAACACTGTATGAGAAACTACGTACTTATCTTCTTAAAAACTAACGATACAACACTGTGTGTGAAACTACATGCTTAACTTCTTCAAAACTAACGATACAACACTGTGTGTGAAACTATGTACTTAACTTCATGAAAACTTACCATATAACACTGTGGTGAAACTACATGCTTAACTTCTTCAAAACTAACGATACAACACTGTGTGTGAAACTATGTGCTTAACTACATGAGACCTTACCATATAACACTGTATTAGAAACTACGTGCTTAACTTCTTCAAAACTAACGATACAACACTGTGTGTGAAACTATGTGCTTAACTACATGAGAACTTACCATATAACACTGTATTAGAAACTACGTGCTTAACTTCTTCAAAACTAACGATACAACACTGTGTGTGAAACTACATGCTTAACTTCTTCAAAACTAAACGATACAACACTGTGTGTGAAACTACATGCTTATCTTCTTCAAAACTAACGATACAACACTGTGTGTGAAACTATGCTAATTCTTAAACTAAGATACATGTATGAAACTATGTGCTTAACTCATAAACTAACGATACAACACAGTGTTGAAACTATGTGCTTAACTTCTTCAAAACTAACGATACAACACTGTGTGTGAAACTACATGCTTAACTTCTTCAAAACTAACGATATAACACTGTGTGTGAAACTACATGCTTAACTTCTTCAAAACTAATGATACAACACTGTGTGTGAAACTATATGCTTAACTATATGCAGAACTAACCATATAACACTGTATGAGAAACTACGTACTTATCTTCTTCAAAACTAATGATACAACACTGTGTGTGAAATTACATGCTTAACTTCTTCAAAACTAACGTATACAACACTGTGTGTGAAACTATGTGCTTAACTTCATTAAATCTTACCATATAATACTGTATTACAAATTACATGCATATATTCTCGAAAATAAAGATACGATACTGTGTGTCAAACTATGTGCTTAACTTCATGAAATCTAACTATACAACACTGTATTGAAACTACATGCTTAACTTCTTCAAAACTAACGATACAACACTGTGTGTGAAACTATGTGCTTAACTACATGAGAACTTACCATATAACATTGTATTAGAAACTACGTGCTTAACTTCTTCAAAACTAACGATACAACACTGTGTGTGAAACTATGTGCTTAACTACTTGAGAACTTACCATATAACACTCTGTAGAAACTACGTACTTAACTTCCTCAAAACTAATGATACAACACGGTGTGTGAAATTACATGCTTAACTTCTTCAAAGCTAATGATACAAAACAGTGTGTGAAACTACATGCTTATCTTCTTCAAAACTAACGATACAACACTGTGTGTGAAACTATGTGCTTAACTTCTTGGAAATCTTACCATATAACACTGTATTAGAAACTACGTGCATATATTCTTCGAAAATAAAGATACCACACTGTGTGTGAAACTATTGCTTAACTTCATGAAATCTAACTATATAACACTATATGAGAAACTACGTACTTAACTTCATGAAAACTAACGATACAACACTGTGTGTGAAACTACATGCTTAACTTATTCAAAACTAATGATACAACACTGTGTGTGAAACTACATGCTTAACTTCTTCAAAACAAACGATACAACACTGTGTGTGAAACTACATGCTTAACGTCATCAAAAGTAAAGATACAACACTGTCTGTGAAACTATGTGCTTAACTACATGAGAACTTACCATATAACACTCTATGAGAAACTACGTACTTATCTTCTTCAAAACTAACGATACAACACTGTGTGGAAACTACAGGCTTAACTTCTTCAAAAGTAACGATACAACACTGTGTGTGAAACTATGTGCATAACTACATGAGAACTTACTGTTAAGAGAAGCTTTTTCTTTGCTAGCCGCTTTGGTTTATCACCCGCCAGTAGCCTGGGCTCTGCTGCTTTTGTAGTCCCCAAATAAACACACAGGAGGCTATATTAATTATGAAGCTGTTGGCCTTGCTTGTCTCTTACTGGCTAGCTCTGCTTTAAGTAATTACCCCATAATTGTTAATCTAAGTATGTCTCTTACCGGAGAATGGCTCTAGCCTTCCTACCCCCATGGCATTACATCTTGACTCTCTTGTGTTTCCCCTTCCCAGAATCCTCCTCGACTCCTAGTCCCTCCTATCTAGGTTTTCTATTGGCCAGACAGTACTTTGTTGACAAGTGCACGGCAAATAACAGGACTTCCCCAACATCTCCTCTTTTCTGTTTAAACAAAAGAAAGGTCTTAATTTTAACATAGTCAAATTGTATATGACAGAACAGTTATCAAGTAAGAACATAGTTACAATATTTTAGCAAGATTTAAAGAAAATATCATCCATCCCATCCTTGTGAGTCCAAAGTCCTATATGTAGCTTATCTTTTATCATAACTAAGGAAAACTATAATTATAAGTATCTGTCTTCAACTCCATCAAAGACCACAGAAGGATAATATATAAACACTAGGATTGACAGAGACATCTTACTGCCTGGACAGTCACCGAATTTCCTCTGTAACGTTGGGGCATCCATCTTCAGCCCATAGGCCACAATGTGTCTGGAACACTTCTCAGCAAAGCAGGAAATTTCAAACTGTCCATCTGCGTTGGCAGTCTGTCAGTCATTTTTCTTTGTCCTGCAGAAAGTCTCGTAGACTCTTCATCAAGCAGGAACCCTGTAAGACTGAGTTCAGTAGTCACTTTCCTGTGGGTCCTGCATGTCCAGATGATACAACAACAGTCAAACAATCTAGGCAAGAGCAGTTTCTTGCCCAAATGGCTAATCTTGCCATGTTGAAAGCAAACTCCATAACAAGTTTCTTGGATGCCCACCTTCCTCTCATACATAATTGGTGCTGCCAGGAGCAGACATTTCTCATTGTCAAGACAAACCCTAAACCATTTTAAATGCCATGTTCTGAAGGTCTTTGAGAGGTTTGAAGACTGTCCATCTCAAATATATTTCTGTATATCTAGAAACCTAACTTATGTATCTAGAAATTCTATTATAAGTAACTATCTATAGTCTGTATTCAATTATGCATTACGTTGTAAAAGATCAGTATAAGCTCAATGCTTAATCAAGAGGAGAAATATAAGCATCACAAAATTGACTTTGATTTTGTCATCAATAAATGAAAAACAATACCCATACCATAATTCCCCTTTTTACCATTAAAAAAGATTGGCTGTGATCACTAGCCAATTATAAACAATCCCATTTAAATGAAAACAAAGATTTATAAACAAGATGGGAATTGGGATGTCGCTCATTCCAAACTGCTTCCTGCTGGAAGGGGCGCTGTTCATACCATGGGGATCATGACAAAACTCAGAAACCTGTATAAGTCCATATTTTCGTGGTCTGTAAAGCTGCATCATCTTAGCTGTCTCAATTGTTGGAACACCTGGTCCACTGCTTCCGGGGTCTTGGTTCGTTGAAACCACAGAAGCCTGGAAGAAATCTTCAGCTTTTCATTTTCTGTAGAAACATAAATAAAAAACTCCTTTTCGAGTAACATATCCTTATGCTTAAATTTTGAAGTCAAGGTATTTTCAAAAGATATAAGTTGTATTAATTTAGCAGCATTTATAAGCAAGTGTACTTTAGTATCAGTTCCTTCCTGAGCAAGCAAAAAACTGAAAAACATAATAGCGTACAGTATCCAGACTCTCTGTGTATTTTCCATCTTTACGTGGCTTATTTATTTATCTATTATTACTTTATTTATTTTACTTTTAGTTATTTTTCTTTGAGACAGGATTTCTCTTTGGAAATCTGCCTGCCCTCTGCCTCTGGAGTAAATCCTAACGATACAACACTGTGTGTGAAAGTATGTGCTTAACTTCTTCAAAACTAACGATACAACACTGTGTGTGAAAGTATGTGCTTAACTTCTTCAAAACTAACGATACAACACTGTGTGTGAAACTACATGCTTAACTTCTTCAAAACTAACGATACAACACTGTGTGTGAAACTACATGCTTAACTTCTTCAAAACTAACGATACAACACTGTGTGTGAAAGTACGTGCTTAACTTCTTCAAAACTAACGATACAACACTGTGTGTGAAAGTATGTGCTTAACTTCTTCAAAACTAACGATACAACACTGTGTGTGAAAGTATGTGCTTAACTTCTTCAAAACTAACGATACAACACTGTGTGTGAAACTACATGCTTAACTTCTTCAAAACTAACGATACAACACTGTGTGTGAAAGTATGTGCTTAACTTCTTCAAAACTAACGATACAACACTGTGTGTGAAAGTATGTGCTTAACTTCTTCAAAACTAACGATACAACACTGTGTGTGAAACTACATGCTTAACTTCTTCAAAACTAACGATACAGCACTGTGTGTGAAACTACATGCTTAACTTCTTCAAAACTAACGATACAACACTGTGTGTGAAAGTATGTGCTTAACTTCTTCAAAACTAAAGATAAAACACTGTGTGTGAAAGTATGTGCTTAACTTCTTCAAAACTAACGATACAACACTGTGTGTGAAAGTATGTGCTTAACTTCTTCAAAACTAACGATACAACACTGTGTGTGAAACTACATGCTTAACTTCTTCAAAACTAACGATACAACACTGTGTGTGAAACTACATGCTTAACTTCTTCAAAACTAACGATACAACACTGTGTGTGAAACTACATGCTTAACTTCTTCAAAACTAACGATACAACACTGTGTGTGAAAGTATGTGCTTAACTTCTTCAAAACTAAAGATAAAACACTGTGTGTGAAAGTATGTGCTTAACTTCTTCAAAACTAACGATACAACACTGTGTGTGAAAGTATGTGCTTAACTTCTTCAAAACTAACGATACAACACTGTGTGTGAAACTACATGCTTAACTTCTTCAAAACTAACGATACAACACTGTGTGTGAAACTACATGCTTAACTTCTTCAAAACTAACGATACAACACTGTGTGTGAAAGTATGTGCTTAACTTCTTCAAAACTAAAGATAAAACACTGTGTGTGAAAGTATGTGCTTAACTTCTTCAAAACTAACGATACAACACTGTGTGTGAAAGTATATGCTTAACTTCTTCAAAACTAACGATACAACACTGTGTGTGAAACTACATGCTTAACTTCTTCAAAACTAACGATACAACACTGTGTGTGAAACTACATGCTTAACTTCTTCAAAACTAACGATACAACACTGTGTGTGAAACTACATGCTTAACTTCTTCAAAACTAACGATACAACACTGTGTGTGAAAGTATGTGCTTAACTTCTTCAAAACTAACGATACAACACTGTGTGTGAAAGTATGTGCTTAACTTCTTCAAAACTAACGATACAACACTGTGTGTGAAAGTATGTGCTTAACTTCTTCAAAACTAACGATACAACACTGTGTGTGAAACTACATGCTTAACTTCTTCAAAACTAACGATACAACACTGTGTGTGAAACTACATGCTTAACTTCTTCAAAACTAACGATACAACACTGTGTGTGAAACTACATGCTTAACTTCTTCAAAACTAACGATACAACACTGTGTGTGAAACTACATGCTTAACTTCTTCAAAACTAACGATACAACACTGTGTGTGAAACTACATGCTTAACTTCTTCAAAACTAACGATACAACACTGTGTGTGAAAGTATGTGCTTAACTTCTTCAAAACTAACGATACAACACTGTGTGTGAAAGTATGTGCTTAACTTCTTCAAAACTAACGATACAACACTGTGTGTGAAACTACATGCTTAACTTCTTCAAAACTAACGATACAACACTGTGTGTGAAAGTATGTGCTTAACTTCTTCAAAACTAACGATACAACACTGTGTGTGAAACTACATGCTTAACTTCTTCAAAACTAACGATACAACACTGTGTGTGAAAGTATGTGCTTAACTTCTTCAAAACTAAAGATAAAACACTGTGTGTGAAAGTATGTGCTTAACTTCTTCAAAACTAACGATACAACACTGTGTGTGAAACTACATGCTTAACTTCTTCAAAACTAACGATACAGCACTGTGTGTGAAACTACATGCTTAACTTCTTCAAAACTAACGATACAACACTGTGTGTGAAAGTATGTGCTTAACTTCTTCAAAACTAAAGATAAAACACTGTGTGTGAAAGTATGTGCTTAACTTCTTCAAAACTAACGATACAACACTGTGTGTGAAAGTATGTGCTTAACTTCTTCAAAACTAACGATACAACACTGTGTGTGAAACTATATGCTTAACTTCTTCAAAACTAACGATACAACACTGTGTGTGAAACTACATGCTTAACTTCTTCAAAACTAACGATACAACACTGTGTGTGAAAGTATGTGCTTAACTTCTTCAAAACTAAAGATAAAACACTGTGTGTGAAAGTATGTGCTTAACTTCTTCAAAACTAACGATACAACACTGTGTGTGAAAGTATGTGCTTAACTTCTTCAAAACTAAAGATACAACACTGTGTGTGAAACTACATGCTTAACTTCTTCAAAACTAACGATACAACACTGTGTGTGAAACTACATGCTTAACTTCTTCAAAACTAACGATACAACACTGTGTGTGAAACTACATGCTTAACTTCTTCAAAACTAACGATACAACACTGTGTGTGAAACTACATGCTTAACTTCTTCAAAACTAACGATACAACACTGTGTGTGAAACTACATGCTTAACTTCTTCAAAACTAACGATACAACACTGTGTGTGAAACTACATGCTTAACTTCTTCAAAACTAACGATACAACACTGTGTGTGAAAGTATGTGCTTAACTTCTTCAAAACTAACGATACAACACTGTGTGTGAAAGTACATGCTTAACTTCTTCAAAACTAACGATACAACACTGTGTGTGAAACTACATGCTTAACTTCTTCAAAACTAACGATACAACACTGTGTGTGAAAGTATGTGCTTAACTTCTTCAAAACTAAAGATACAACACTGTGTGTGAAAGTATGTGCTTAACTTCTTCAAAACTAACGATACAACACTGTGTGTGAAACTACATGCTTAACTTCTTCAAAACTAACGATACAACACTGTGTGTGAAACTACATGCTTAACTTCTTCAAAACTAACGATACAACACTGTGTGTGAAAGTATGTGCTTAACTTCTTCAAAACTAACGATACAACACTGTGTGTGAAAGTATGTGCTTAACTTCTTCAAAACTAACGATACAACACTGTGTGTGAAAGTATGTGCTTAACTTCTTCAAAACTAACGATACAACACTGTGTGTGAAACTACATGCTTAACTTCTTCAAAACTAACGATACAACACTGTGTGTGAAACTACATGCTTAACTTCTTCAAAACTAACGATACAACACTGTGTGTGAAACTACATGCTTAACTTCTTCAAAACTAACGATACAACACTGTGTGTGAAAGTATGTGCTTAACTTCTTCAAAACTAACGATACAACACTGTGTGTGAAAGTATGTGCTTAACTTCTTCAAAACTAACGATACAACACTGTGTGTGAAACTACATGCTTAACTTCTTCAAAACTAACGATACAACACTGTGTGTGAAAGTATGTGCTTAACTTCTTCAAAACTAAAGATAAAACACTGTGTGTGAAAGTATGTGCTTAACTTCTTCAAAACTAACGATACAACACTGTGTGTGAAACTACATGCTTAACTTCTTCAAAACTAACGATACAACACTGTGTGTGAAACTACATGCTTAACTTCTTCAAAACTAACGATACAACACTGTGTGTGAAAGTATGTGCTTAACTTCTTCAAAACTAAAGATAAAACACTGTGTGTGAAAGTATGTGCTTAACTTCTTCAAAACTAACGATACAACACTGTGTGTGAAACTACATGCTTAACTTCTTCAAAACTAACGATACAACACTGTGTGTGAAACTACATGCTTAACTTCTTCAAAACTAACGATACAACACTGTGTGTGAAAGTATGTGCTTAACTTCTTCAAAACTAAAGATAAAACACTGTGTGTGAAAGTATGTGCTTAACTTCTTCAAAACTAACGATACAACACTGTGTGTGAAACTACATGCTTAACTTCTTCAAAACTAACGATACAGCACTGTGTGTGAAACTACATGCTTAACTTCTTCAAAACTAACGATACAACACTGTGTGTGAAAGTATGTGCTTAACTTCTTCAAAACTAAAGATACAACACTGTGTGTGAAAGTATGTGCTTAACTTCTTCAAAACTAACGATACAACACTGTGTGTGAAAGTATGTGCTTAACTTCTTCAAAACTAACGATACAACACTGTGTGTGAAACTACATGCTTAACTTCTTCAAAACTAACGATACAACACTGTGTGTGAAACTACATGCTTAACTTCTTCAAAACTAACGATACAACACTGTGTGTGAAAGTATGTGCTTAACTTCTTCAAAACTAACGATACAACACTGTGTGTGAAACTACATGCTTAACTTCTTCAAAACTAACGATACAACACTGTGTGTGAAAGTATGTGCTTAACTTCTTCAAAACTAAAGATAAAACACTGTGTGTGAAAGTATGTGCTTAACTTCTTCAAAACTAACGATACAACACTGTGTGTGAAACTACATGCTTAACTTCTTCAAAACTAACGATACAACACTGTGTGTGAAACTACATGCTTAACTTCTTCAAAACTAACGATACAACACTGTGTGTGAAAGTATGTGCTTAACTTCTTCAAAACTAACGATACAACACTGTGTGTGAAAGTATGTGCTTAACTTCTTCAAAACTAACGATACAACACTGTGTGTGAAACTACATGCTTAACTTCTTCAAAACTAACGATACAACACTGTGTGTGAAAGTACATGCTTAACTTCTTCAAAACTAACGATACAACACTGTGTGTGAAAGTATGTGCTTAACTTCTTCAAAACTAACGATACAACACTGTGTGTGAAACTACATGCTTAACTTCTTCAAAACTAACGATACAACACTGTGTGTGAAACTACATGCTTAACTTCTTCAAAACTAACGATACAACACTGTGTGTGAAAGTATGTGCTTAACTTCTTCAAAACTAAAGATAAAACACTGTGTGTGAAAGTATGTGCTTAACTTCTTCAAAACTAACGATACAACACTGTGTGTGAAACTACATGCTTAACTTCTTCAAAACTAACGATACAACACTGTGTGTGAAACTACATGCTTAACTTCTTCAAAACTAACGATACAACACTGTGTGTGAAAGTATGTGCTTAACTTCTTCAAAACTAAAGATACAACACTGTGTGTGAAAGTATGTGCTTAACTTCTTCAAAACTAACGATACAACACTGTGTGTGAAAGTATGTGCTTAACTTCTTCAAAACTAAAGATTACAACACTGTGTGTGAAACTACATGCTTAACTTCTTCAAAACTAACGATACAGCACTGTGTGTGAAACTACATGCTTAACTTCTTCAAAACTAACGATACAACACTGTGTGTGAAAGTACGTGCTTAACTTCTTCAAAACTAAAGATACAACACTGTGTGTGAAAGTATGTGCTTAACTTCTTCAAAACTAACGATACAACACTGTGTGTGAAAGTATATGCTTAACTTCTTCAAAACTAACGATACAACACTGTGTGTGAAACTACATGCTTAACTTCTTCAAAACTAACGATACAACACTGTGTGTGAAAGTACATGCTTAACTTCTTCAAAACTAACGATACAACACTGTGTGTGAAAGTACATGCTTAACTTCTTCAAAACTAACGATACAACACTGTGTGTGAAAGTATGTGCTTAACTTCTTCAAAACTAACGATACAACACTGTGTGTGAAACTACATGCTTAACTTCTTCAAAACTAACGATACAACACTGTGTGTGAAAGTATATGCTTAACTTCTTCAAAACTAAAGATACAACACTGTGTGTGAAAGTATGTGCTTAACTTCTTCAAAACTAACGATACAACACTGTGTGTGAAACTACATGCTTAACTTCTTCAAAACTAACGATACAGCACTGTGTGTGAAACTACATGCTTAACTTCTTCAAAACTAACGATACAACACTGTGTGTGAAAGTATGTGCTTAACTTCTTCAAAACTAAAGATACAACACTGTGTGTGAAAGTATATGCTTAACTTCTTCAAAACTAACGATACAACACTGTGTGTGAAAGTATGTGCTTAACTTCTTCAAAACTAACGATACAACACTGTGTGTGAAAGTATGTGCTTAACTTCTTCAAAACTAACGATACAACACTGTGTGTGAAACTACATGCTTAACTTCTTCAAAACTAACGATACAACACTGTGTGTGAAACTACATGCTTAACTTCTTCAAAACTAACGATACAACACTGTGTGTGAAAGTATGTGCTTAACTTCTTCAAAACTAAAGATAAAACACTGTGTGTGAAAGTATGTGCTTAACTTCTTCAAAACTAACGATACAACACTGTGTGTGAAACTACATGCTTAACTTCTTCAAAACTAACGATACAACACTGTGTGTGAA
>NW_024431813.1:0-124604 GCF_017639785.1 Mesocricetus auratus
TCTGTTCCATAGAAGGTACTCTCACCTGGACCTGTAGTTCTGGTCCGGTTGTGTACATCTGAGACTCTGCAGAGTCAGGTCAGCCCTTAGTAGATGCATTAGATGGGGTAGACCTGGAGACCTTGGTGGACGTCCCGAGCTCTCACCTGACTGGGATCCAGACAAGGTCTGGATCAACCTGCCACCTGAGAGTGAAAGCACAGTCGAGGACCGTGCTACCCTACAGGGGAGACCCCTCCCATTCGTATTGTGTTCACAATTGTGGACTCTCCCCCCCGGGGAAACGCGGGGTCAGGCCATCCGAATCTGAGGGAAACAAGCATACACCAGTCAGTCTTTTGGTTTCTCTGTCTGTTTCGTTCCTCCTTATGGTATACCTCTCCGTTGCCCTTCCCCTACAGATGACCCCCCAGATGATAACTAACATGGGACAGACACCTTCTTCTCCCTTAGATCTCAGCCTGGCTCAACTGGAAGGATGTGAAGGTGAGAGCTCACAAGAACAGCGTTTATGTCCACAGGGACAAATGGACTCATTCTGTACAGCAAAACGGCCTGCTTTCAATGTAGGCTGGCCCCCAGAAGGGACTTTCCCCTGACCTCGCTAGTAGGGGGAAGATGCTGAGCCCTGCTGAGAAGCCCGTGTCCCAGAATGTGCAGAGGGTGTCGGGATTGATGACACAGAGACCAGTCGGTGGTGCAAAGAAAACTTTAAGAAGGCTTCCAGAAAACTTCAAGAAGCCCCCCAAGAAAAGTTTAAAGGAAGCTTCCCAAGAAAGCTTTGCTTTATCTTACCTTGGTTGGTTATATGCCCCTGACACCAGATTCGTCAGGAGTGGGGTCAGGAAAAGGTGGTTAACCATCGTAAAGATAATAGGGTGTTCCCATGAGGGAGCCATTATCAGGAACATACTGCTCCAGATCAAAGTCAGGGTGTTCCAGTGAGCGAGCCCTCATCAGGAACTTACTGCTCTGGTAAACGTTTCTTAAGGGCACCAGATTGTTTTTAGTAAACTTGTTTTTAGTAAACATGTTTACTCTGCAGTTGGTTACAGCTGCCTGCTCCTCCGGCCAAGGTCTGTTGTTCCCACAGGAAGACACTGTCTTCAGACCCGACACGGGGTATCCAGATCAGATACCATACATAGTCACCTGCTGAAGTCTCATACAGGACCGGCTCCCTTGGGTCAAGACTTTTCTCCCTCGCCTCGAACCCATAATACCTTCTGCCCCACATGTGACGGCTGTTACGCCCACAGCCCGATCCTCAGGAACCCAGCATAAAGTCACAAATTCTTCAAGGGGATACAGCTGAGTTCAATATCTTTCCACCTCCCCTCACTCTGTGCCTCACAGGGGCCACCACAGGCACATGCTGCCAGACAACTGGATGTCTGGGAATGGGGGACAGCCAGCACAGGATGGAGACTGGGGAGGTCCTACACAAGCTGCAGAGCCTCAACCACACAGAATGGAACTGTGGCTCTCCCCCTCCACCCCGCTGGACCACGTGACAAAGCAGGTTAAAGGTTCAGGCATTACGCTGGCCTGCCCTGTTACCTGGCAGAATGCACTCAGGCAGCACTCTGGCCAACCCAGAGTTCCTTGAGACCCAGTCTGCCTGTAGATACAAAGGCCCCCTTTAAAGGACAGAGCCCTGCTCACATATGCTCACTCTCTTCTCTCTTGTAGACTCTTACCCTCTCGTCTTTCTGTCTGTCCTTCTCTCTATCTTTATACATCTACGTATATGCATACTATATATATACATATATATCATCCTCTCTCATCTTGCTCTCTCTGGCATGTCTGTCTCCCCCCTTTTGGTCTCGCTATAATTAACTGTGGTTAACGTGCTCTCCATGGCTTGTGCTCCATCCATCGCGCTAGTCCTTATTCCATAATTAACACCAGCAGGAAATCAACCTTTCTGCTAAGGGAAGACCCAGTTAGGGCCCCTCAACCCTGGGAGAATCAGGGATCAGGTACTCAGGTAGGCAACGAGTCGGCGAGTGACAAACAGACACAAACACAAGAGAGTGCTGAATCTGAATGTAATTTCTCAAAGCATGCATCAGACTTTTATAATCATTACATGAGGAAGTAAAGAAGTTAATTTTGTACCTATGTCAAAATACATTGAAATCAGCAAAACTGACACATAAGGTACATCATAAGACTGAAAGTTCAAAACAGATAAGATAATTTTGTGTATGTGTCAAAATACATTGGACTCACCAAAATTGGCACATAAAACACATCATGAGACCAAAATTCAAAATAGAAAATCAAATACATAAGAACTGGCTGTAGCCAGACAGTGGCTACAACATGATAGCATCAGCTATGTCTGAAATCAACCTATTCTTAGAATTACTTGCCTTGTCTTATGGTCATATGCCCCAGTTGTAACCCCAATTCTTGTTCCAGAACTTAACCAACCATTGACCTGCCTTTTTGAACTTTTGACTATATTATTTGGTTGTGCCTTGGATAATAGACCAAGGAGGTAGCAAGCATTTCCATGAAATTCAAGGTGTATTACAGCACATGATCTTGTCCAATTATCTTCTTTATCATAAATTCCAGCAGCCGTTATCCTAAGCTTTTGAGAAAATTCCCGGTTTAATGGAGGAGCCCAACATTGGCCCCTGGTTTTGTGAGTTCTGTTTCTGGCAAGGAAGTTGGAACATCAGTGGTGGCCAGAGGAGGAAGATCCGATTTTACTGGATCTTCAATCAGACTGGACCCTTGAGGCATGCTTATTCCTCCAAAAGAAATTAATACCAAAACAGATAAGGTACAGAAACATCCACCGGTTATTGCTAGAACAAATCGGGAACACATCCATGATATGGGATGCCAGGGAACTTCCAGGAGACCAGTTTCCATGAAACTTTTGCCTCAGGCCTGCGACCAAGTTTTTAGGATTGTCATGCAGACACCCCTGGAGTGGGTGTGGCCCCTTGGCCCTTGGCCACAAGTGGCCTGTAAAACTGGACATCCCAAAACGCCCCTTATTCAGACAACCCCCGAGACTTAATTAATCTTCTAGAAACCATCCTTTTCACTCAGCAGCCTAGCTGGGACGACTGCCAGCAGCTTCTTAAGATTCTTTTTATCAGAGAGGAGAGAAATAGGATCTTGGAGGCTGCCTGGAAATTGGTTCCAGGACCAACAGGGGATCCCACCGATGACCCAGCCATCATAGACACTGGCATTCCAACCACACGCCCAACCTGGGATTATAACACGGGACAAGGTAAGTAGCATCTCGTGGTCTATCACCGGACTCTGTTAATGGGTCTCAAGGCTGCAGCCAGAAGGCCAGCCAACATGTCTAAGGTCTATGATGTCAGACAGTGGCCGGGAGGAAAGCCTAGCTGCATATTTAGAATGACTGATTATAGGAGGCCTTCCGCAGGTACACATCCTGTGATCCTGAGGCAAGGGAGAAGGAGACAACTGTGATGTTTGCCTTTATCAATCAAACAGTGCCTGATATTAAGAGAAAGTTACACTCTACAGAAAGGTTAGGAGAAAAGTGCCTTAGGGATTTAGTGGCAGTGGCTGAGAAGGTTTACACCAGGCAGAGGACAAGGAGCTTAAAAAGGAAGAGACAGGAAGACAGCCTGACTAAGATCCTACACTGGCAGCAGGCCTGCCACCAGAAAGAACTGAAAGAAATCCTCCTGGATACGGGTGCGAGAAAGCCATCTGGAGAGGACACCTTCTCAACCAGGCCCAGACAATAAGGAGGACAAAAGGTAGGCGAAACGCCATGTGCATACTGTAAAGGGGAAAGACACTGAGTAAGAGACGGCCCCAAAAGAAAAAAGGAACCACACTGGGTGGCTGAAGCCTTCCCAGCTGTCCTCTATGTGGACGATAGTGACTGGGAGTAACCGGGTCAATGCCCCTCCCTGAGCCCAGGCTAACCCTTCAAGTGGAGGGAAGAGAATTACCTTTATGGCAGACACGGGGGCTGAAAATTCAGTCCTCCTAAGTGCAAATGGACCCATGACAAATAAGACAACACGAGTGCAGGGCCCCACCAGCTGCAGGCCCTACCAATGGTCTACCCAAAAATCTGTGAATGTAGGCACAGGACGGGTAACCCACTCTTTCCTAGTAATACCTGAATGTCCATATCCTTTATGGGGTGAGACCTCTTGTCTAAAATGAGGGCACAGATTATAGTTTCAGAACACAGGGCTGAGCTCAGGAATGCAGATGGGACTGCAATACAGGTGTTCCTGATTACTCCCCTGGCAGACAGACACGGGCTCTTTCAGAACATTCAAAAGGGCCAAACCAAAGGATGTCAGAATGGCTAGCCACATACCCACAAGCCTGGGCAGAGGAGTGAGGATTGGGACTGGAAAACACCGGCCACAGATCCTGGTGGAACTAAAAGCTGGCACAAAACCTGAAAACAAACTCCAGTATTTTATGCCCTTGGAGGCAATGCAGGGGATCCCCCCAACATCCACTGCCTGTTGGACCAGGGAATCTTGAGGCCTGTCCAGTCTGCCTGGAACACACCCCTCCTACCACTCAAAAAGCCTCATACGAATGACTATCTGCCAGACCAGGACTTGTGAGAAGTTAACCAGTCAGTGGCTGACATCCACACAACTGTGCCTAATCCATATTAGGCTAACCTCTAACACCCCTGAACAAAACTGGTACACAGAACTCAACCTAAAGGATGCCTTTTTCAGTCTGGCTTTAGCCCACAGAGCCAGCCATACATCGCCTTTCAATGACGGGATCCTGAAGCAGGAATTAACGGGCAGCTGACTTGGACCAGGCTGCCCCAGGGGTTTAAAAACTCCCCAACCGTCTTCCACAAACCCTACATGAAGACCTCTACAACTTCCAGGTAGGTAACCCAAACTCACGTTATGACAGTACACGAGTGATTTACTAATAGGGCTGCTGAATGAGAAAGCTGCCTCGCTGGAACTGAGGATCTCCTATACGCCAAGGGGGTTGTGTTATCAAGCCTCAGCCAAGAAGGCCCAGATCTGCCAAAAACAGGTAACCAACTTGGGCTATATTCTGAGGGATGGGAAGCAATGTCTCTCAGATGCCTGCAAGGAAACTGTGCTAAAAGTTCCAACACCAGGCTCCCCATAAACAAGTAAGAGAATTCCTGGGGACGGCTGGCTTTTGCCTCCTATGGATCCCCAGGTTTGCATATAAGCCAAACCCTTATATGAGATCACTAACTAAACCAAGGACTTTCACAGGACTGAAACACACCAAAATGCTTTCAAAAACTAAATGGATGCTTCCTAGAAGCCCCAGCCTTAAGCCTGCCAGTTGTGACTAAGCCCTTCACTCTGTTCATAGACGAACACAAAGGGCTGCAAAAGGGGTCTTGACTCAAAACTTGGGTCCTTGGAAGCACCCAGTAGCCTACTTGTCAAGACAACTAGGCCCTGTGGCGGCCGGCTGGCTACCCTGCCTGTCCATGATCGCTGCAACCTCTCTTCTCGTAAAAGATGCAGATAAAGATAAACCTTCTTGCTGATGTGTACTCTCCTTGTCGCCTCTACTGGACCTGAGGCTGCTGCCTCCCCACAAACCATACCGAGTCACCTGTATTATCACAGACATGAGAGGGACATCATCCTGGCCCTGGTAACAGAAACCCAGCCCCGGTAGACCTGTTAGCCCGCTTTTGACATAGCCCTGTGCACAATGGCCAGAACATCTTGGATTTTGTTGTGGAATACAATGGAAGGGAAAAAAATCATGAGGCTACTAATTTGAGGTCTGTCATGGATCCCCTCCCCATAAACACTGCCGGGGAAGATTTGGATTACTATTGCAAAAATTGGGATTGGGAGAGGAAGGGCACAACAGACAAGATCAGGCATAGAGGACTTATCGTAGTCACCTATGCCTACAGGGAAACTGCCTGCGCCCAGAGATAAGGAGAGAATGACTTTCTTATAGGAGAGACTTTCCATGATGTAACCCGATTAAAATCTCCATCACCGACGAACACAAATGAGATAAACATTGGGGAAAAAATATGTCTGAGGACTCAAGCTAAACCTGGGTCTGGACTCCTGGGCCCTAAACATCCTAGGTGTCAGGTTTGACATACAAGTCATTCATGAGTCCCTAACCCAGGCTCCCCACAGTGTCCCATCAATTAGGCCAACCTTAACCCCATGGACAAAACCCAGACCAAAGCCTACCAAGACTGTCACTGCCACGAAAGTTAAAACTGCTACAACACTGGAGTCCTGACCAGCCACCCTCCCAGAGAGACTGAGAACCCTATTAAAGCTCCACTAGCACACTTATCTGTGCCTCAACACTACTAGACCAGATGGGACAAGATCCTCCTGGCTCGGCTAGAATTTTAAACCCCCTTACTATGAGGGAATGGCAATGGCTGCATCTTATGCGATACAGGCTGATGATAAAACTTCCACTGGGAAGAAACAATCTCTATGACTCTCCAACAGGTCACAGGCAAAGGGGCCTGCTTAGGGCAAGTGCTGCTTAATCAAAACGGCTAAACTAGCACTACCCTCCTAGTTTCCCCGCCATCCACCTATATGGTCCCTCTTAATGACACTTTCTGGGCCTGCTCCACAGGCCTATCTGCTTGCATTCTCAGAGAAGTGCTGAATGCAGCTGGGAAGTTTTGTGTTCAGCTACACCTCCTACCCAGAATGATTTACCACAGTGAGGAGGACATCGTCTGAAGAGTACAAATCCCCTGGTCACCTACCCAAAAGAAGCAAAAGAGGCACAAGCTAATTACAGTCCTAACATCTCTTTTTTAGTTGGGGCTGGAGTGGCTATAGGAATAGGGACAGGCACTGCTGCCCGTGTCCAACAGGATCACCACTATCCCACCCTAAGTGCAAGTCTAGATAAGGATTTACAAAAGGTTGAGGACTCAGTCCCCTGCCTAGAGGATTCTCTCAGCTCACTGGATGAAGTAGCCCTACCAAAGCATATGGGGTTAGATCTGCTATTTCTAAAACAAGGGGGATTATGTACAGCCTTGGGGGGAAGAATGTTGCTTCTATGGAAACCACTCCGGTGTCATAACAGACACTATGGCAAAGATTAGAGAAGGTCTCGAAACACCTAAGAAAGAGAGAGAAGCCAAACAGGGATGATACGAATCCTGATTTAACAGTTCCTCCAGGGAAACCACCCTGGTTTCTGTCCTCACCGGACCTCTCCTGATGCTATTAGCCCTGAGTTGGGCCTTGCCCACTAACAGACCACTGCAGTAGTAGTCTGTTGAGCATATGATATAAAGAACACAGACTTACCAAGCTCTGCCCCAGCACCCACCTGAGGTCTTCCAGCTATCCACTAGAGCCTCATGATTGAGTCTCTACAGCACCATAACACACAGGGAAACGAAACATAATAAGGAGATTAAAAACCCCAACTAAGGGAGGGGGTTAGGTGATCAGAAGCTCAGAACCATAATCAGCTGCAACAACGTCTGCAGCTACTCCCTTAGACCAAGAAGATTGGCAACCAGACAGCCTCTTGCCCTATCGTTTGGTCATAAAACTAGTCCCTAGACCACAATCCCAGGATGTGCTTTGGTCTAGGAATCCCAGACCACAGATGTCCAATTAATTTTGCCTAAGCAAACAGCAGATATTGTCTTCTCAAAGCCCTTTGTCTCATGATAACCTTGTATAGAAAATTTGGTGTGCTAAGTAATCTCTGTAACCATACAAACCCTACTGAGACATAGAGTCTTAGGACTCCTCTGCCCCTATCTCAAGGCCCTTGGCCTCCTGACAACCTTATATAGAAACTTGGTATGCTAAATAATCTCTGTAACAGTGGGAAACCTGTAGACTAGCAGCCTAGTCTTTACTTTTTTTCTCTAAAAACAGCCTTGCATTAAGCGAGGGAGTACTGGCATACTCACACATACTTGCAACCCCAGCATTCTGGAGGCACAGTCAGAACTGTTGAGTTCAAGACAAGCCTGGAATACAAGATCTGCATACAAGTCAGCATCCAAAGTCAGACAAAAACTCTGAAACACAAACAAAGAGCCTTGCATGTACAACTAAAGGAAACAAATCTGCAGAGTTACGCCACACATAGCTAGATATTCAGGAATAACCAAACATTCTTGTACTTGCATGCAGTGTCTTTAAGACCTTGTAGACTTGAGGTGCACTCCCAGGGACTACAACACAATCCTTTCGAGGTGCTGGGAATTCACAAGCACATTACCTTGCAGATTTTTTATCAACTTTTCAAATTTCTTAGCGATTTTTTTTGGTTTTTATGAGACATGGTTTCTCTGTATTGTTTCAGAGGCTATCAGTCCAGCATGGCCTCGAACTCACAGAGATCCGCCTGCCTCTGCCTCCCGAATGCTGGGATTAAAGGTTTGTGCCACCACCGCCCAGCTTCTTTCCGATTTTTATTTGAATGTTTAAATAGGGATTCTTTGTATAGCCCTGGCTGTGTTGGAACTCATTCTGTCGACGAACTGGTCTTGAACTCAGAACGATCCATCTGCTTCTGCCTCCTGATTACTGGGTACTAAAGGTGGCCTCCAACCCCTGGCCCCAGAGCAGGGCAATTGTAGAGTGAACTAAACCCTTTGATCCGTCGACATAGAGGGCCAATGCAGAGCTCCCCCCTCCCTTTACTCCTCTTGGCTATGTTTCCACAGCTTCTGTGACAGGCCCTTGCAACTCTAGGCACCTAGGCACCTGTGGCTGATGTCACCTCCTCTGTGCCGAATGTGTGCCAGCAAGGGAAGCAGTGCAGGGAGAGACACTGGAGAGAGATCCAGACCCAAGGCATGGAGCCTTCAGCAGCTCCGCCCACCAAACTTTCCATCTTTCCCAAAGGATGCTGAGACTCAACACTGCCCTCTGTAGGAGGAAAAGCACACAGCCCGTGACAATACCAGTCGAGGCGTCAATCACCATCAGGGCAATGCAATCATTAGTATTATTATTGTTGTTTTGGTTCCTGGCCATTTTATTCATACTTTTGTTTCATTTCTTTTGCATCTCAACTACAGTTTTCGCTCTCTCCTCTCTCCTCTCGCCCCCCCACGACCCCCCAAAGCTAAATTCTAGACCACCCCCCACATCCTCTCCTCAGAAAGGGTAAGTGTGGACATGGCCCTGGGCTCAGAGCAAGCAGGGATCTCGTGACATTAGAGTTGGTCCTCATAGGCCTCTGAAACTTTGCTGCTACCCAGCTACAGAAGCCTGCAACGCAAGGAGAAACCCCTTGGAGGGACACCTGGTCGCCTGACCTCTAAGCACATGACCCTGGCGATCAGGACCCCAGCCAATGGCAGCCAGCCATATCTATGAGGACTTGCAGCACCACTCCCAGGCATTCGGCTGGCCTCTGTCAAGGCCGGGGCTTTTATCTGCCTTTCTCCAGGATGGTCTGTCTCCACGTAGCCTCTCCCACCTAGCCGATCCCCTAGGCCCAGTACATGCATGCAGAGTGGACGTCATATCCACGATTCAGACAATGAAACACAAACAAGAGCAATTTATTCAAACCAATCCTCGGACTAAACTAACACAACATTGAACAGAGTCAAAAGGCTGCTAGCCAGGGCAGGGTGAGTCTGGCTGTGGGGCAGGCAAGGCTGCTGGGTTGCAATCGGGGAGTCGTTCTGTGGGGAAACAGCAGAAGCTGTGCCGTCTGCAGGGCAGATACATGCAGACGACCAGAGGAGGAGGAAGGGGTGGCCGGGCCGTTCCCTGGGGAGGCAGACCACTGCGGCCCAAGCAAGATGTTGAATGTGGTACCGCGTCTGCCCTCACGGCCAACAGCGACAGCTTCAGTGGGTGGCGATGAGCCCGCTGCTGCCGCCACATGTGGCTCCAGCTGCACACGGGTCACAGAACCTTGTGTCGGTTGTGTGCTCTCCGGCTCCAGTGCACAGGCTGCTTCTGGCTCCAGAGTAGCCGTCGCCATTGCTGGTCAACACACTGGGAGCACTGGATCTGCGGAGGCGCCGCTGCCCGGGCCTAAGATTGCACACAGGTGTGTTGCTCAAGCCGGCGTCTCTAGGAGGGGACGTGGCCGTGGACCTACAGGAGGAGACGACGTGCCTAGAATGAGCCATTCCCAACACAGAGGAGACCATGTCTGCCCGGAGTCCCAGACAGAATCTATCCTCAGAAAGGACTTGTGCCCAGCTTAGAATCCATCGGTAGCTCCTGCACAGAGGAAGCTCTCAGAGGATCCCCACAGCACTCCAGGTCCTGAACCCTGCTCCCAGGCTCTCAAGCACCTACCCTGAGGCATCCTCATCGCTGGCCCCTGAATCGCTGGCCAGTTGTGACAGCAAATTTTCCTGGAGAGACTGGACACGCACCAGAAGGTCTGAGGAGGGCATGTTCACGCTCAAGTAATCCTTCACCCGCTTCAGAATGGGCAGGTGTTCGATCCTGCAAAACTCCTCAGGGAACTTGTCGATCCAGTAGTCCAGGAGGGAACAGATGGTGCTGGCAGAAAGGGACAGACAGCCCAGTCGGTGGCCTGCTCTTTCCTTTGCCAGCCCTCCGAGGGAGGGCTCTGCGGGTGTGAGACCGACCGCAAGGTGGAAGAGATCCTGCCCTTGCGAGGTCTGTGTGAGCAGGGAGCTCCACACACCTCTATCTCGGGCTCTGATGCAGCACAGCTGACCCAGCCCGCACACCACGGACTGAGACGAGGGTAGAGTCTCCCAGGGGCACTGGAGGCCCTAGGCTTCCCCATATCCCCACTTTCGAGGACCCTGCCCGGAAGGTTCTCCTCAGCCTCCAGGCAAGGCTTAGACCTCCATATGGTAGTAGACCCGAAGATGCTGAGACCCAAGCATCGGCCATCCCTTGCCCTTAGAACCCAATTGAGCCGGCTCTGGAGAGCCTAGGCGGCACTTGTCTCGTTCCAGAGCCCACTTACTATTTTACTCGTTCATCCTCTTCAGAGTCGGCCTGGAAGGATGTGTATCTAGAGGAGACCAGGAAGGGTGATGTCACCAGGAGAGCCCCAGGTACACCACAGAAAAGACACCTGGGGGGGCCTGCGCATTCCTGCAGAGGAATCAAACTCCAGAGCCTAGAAGTTCTGTCTGCTCTAAGAATGACTGGCTCCCCTGCATACGAGGAGCTGCTTCTCATATGTTTGTGCAGTGGGTGGGTGATCACAAACATCTCTATCCAGACACCTCAGCGGACACAGGGTGCCTCCCTCGCATTACCGTCCACGGCTCTCCACTCTGGACGCAGCTCTCTTCGCCACTCCAAAATGGAGTCTAGGACCCCCTTCACAATGGGAGGAGTGCTTTGACCAAGGCCTCAGGTAAAACTGGGCCAAGGGTACAGAGCTTCGTCAGCGTTCAGAGGACACCCACACTGGTTAGGCTCTCAGCTGCGGACAGGCCAGTCCCTAGGGCAAAGCCTGGAGGAAGCATTTTCTGACTGCATGCTGTTGGGTCCTGAGGAGACCCTAGACACTCAGTAGGCTCTGAGAAAGGCAGAGCGCTTCCCACAGCCAACAAGAGGATCTGAGGCCTCTGAGCTCGGAGGTGGGCACTCACCGCCTGAACAGCAGGTCCAGCACATGCTGAGTGGTGAGAAACTTTTGGTGTATGCAGTAGAAGACAAACACAAAGAAGGAGTCTCCACCCTGCAGGGACGTCACCAGGAGGGCCGACATCTGTTCCAGGGGCCCGAAACGGGGCATTCTAGGGGACTCGTTCAGCTCCTCAGGGGCAGACTCCACCCCGACCTGAGGAGAGATCAAGGTGCATGGTTCAGACAGGCACAGGACTGCGACCTTCTGACTGGTTGTCATCGTTGCAGCTGTTCCTGAACCTCCTCACTGCCAAAGACCCAGAATGAACCTGGGCGAAACTCTGAGATCAAACAGTGCTCACCTGGTCCGTGTCGCCCTGGACCTGGATGCCCTGGCACACCTGGCTCCTGTGGCTTCCCTGGCTGCCCAGGCTGCCCTGGGTTCCCTGGTTGCCATGCCTGCCCTGATTTTCCTGGCTTCCCAGGCTGCCCTGGCTGCCCTGGCTTTCCTGGCTGCCCTCGCTTTGCTGTCTTCCCTGGTGTCCCTGCATTCCCAGGCTTCCCTGGTTGCCTTGGCTGCCCTGGCTGCCCTGGCTGCCCTGGCTTCCGTGGCTTCCCTGGCTGACCAGGATGGCTTGGCTTCCCTCGTTGCCTTGGCTGCCTTGATTTCCCTGGCTTCCCAGGCTGCCCTGGCTAACTTGGCAGTCCTGGCTGCTCTGGCTTTCCTGGCTGCCCTGGCTTCCCTGACTGCCCTGGCTGCCCTGGCTGCCCTGGCTGCCATGGCTGCCCTGGCTGCCCTGACTCAAGTTTGTCCCTCTCCGGCCAAATGGCCAGAGGCCGTGGAGCCAGGAGCGTGCCCGGCGTCTCCAGGCACCACTACGGCCTCCCCTTTCTTCCTTCTTGCAGTCTGAGCCTCTTTCGCGAGTATTCCCGAGACAGGACGAAAACATTTTGCTTTCTCTCGTGTCTCAAGACAAGTGAGCCTGCCGGGCTGTCTCTCAGCAGTTGGCTCGCTGCTTGCAAGGTTCTGCATTGTTGGGTCATCACTAAGGGTGTGAGGTCACCCCTGGGGTCCCCTGTCAGACTCTCCTCCTCACATGGGGCTCATCCTAGAGTCCCCCCGGGCCTCTCCCTCCTCCCAGCTGCACTACTGGATACCCTTACACACGTGCTTCCCGATCCACGGCTCCCAGGGATGTCTGGGAACAGGCAGCACCTCAGCTTTGCCACCTGAGTCCCTACCTTGGACCAGCATGTGCACCCTAGTCCTCAACTCACTCCTATTGCCCTCGCACACCGTGAACCCCAGCCATGTGGCCTTGAGTCCTCGCTACTGTTCGTGTGTTTTGTGTTAAACATGAGCACCATCTTCAAAATAACGATACAACACTGTGTGTGAAAGTACATGCTTATCTTCTTCAAAACTAACGATACAACACTGTGTGTGAAACTACGTGCTTAACTTCTTCAAAATTAACGATACAAAACATTATGTTAAAGTAAGTGCTTAACTTATTCAAAACTAATGATACAACACTGTGTGTGAAACAACATGCTTAACTTCTTCAAAGCAAACGATACAACTCTCTGTGTGAAACTACATGCTTATCTTCTTGAAAACTAACGATACAACACTGTGTGTGAAACTGCATCCTTAACTTCTTCAAAACAAACGATATAACACTGTGTGTGAAACTACATGCTTAAATTCTTCAAAACTAACGATACCACAATGTGTGTGAAACAACATGCTTAACTTCTTCAAAACTAACGATACAACACATTATGTTATACTAAGTGTTTTTCTTCTTCAAAACTAACGATACAACACTCTGTGGTAAACTGCATCCTTAACTTCTTCAAAACAAACGATATAACACTGTGTTTGAAACAACATGCACAACTTCTTCAAAACAAATTATACAAAACTGTGTGAAACAACATGCTTAACTCCTTCAAAACTAAGGATACAACATTGTGTGTGAAACTACGTGCTTAACTTCCTCAAAACTAACTATACAACACATTATGTTAAACTAACTGTTTAACTTCTTCAAAACTAACGATACAACACATTAAGATAAACTAAGTGCTTAACTTCTTCAAAACTAACGATACAACACTGTGCGTGAAACAACATGCTTAACTTCTTCAAAGCAAACGATACAACACTGTGTTTGAAACTTCATGCTTAACTTCTTCAAAACTATCGATACAACACTGTGTGTGAAAATGCATCCTTAATTTCTTCAAAACAAACGATATAAGATTGTGTGTGAAACAACATTCTTAACTTCTTCAAAACTAACGAGACAACACTGTGTGTGAAAAAACATGCTTACCTTCTTCAAAACTAACGATACAACACTGTTTGTGAAACTATGTGCTTAAATACAGGAGAACTTACCATATAACACTGTATTAGAAATTACATTCTTAACTTCTTCAAACATAACGATACAACACTGCATGTGAAACTGCATGCTTAACTTCTTCAAAAAAAACCATACAACACTGGGTGTGAAACCACACGCTAACTTCTTCAAAACTAATGATACAACACTGTGTGTGACCCTGCATCCTTAACTTCTTCAAAACAAACGATATAACACTGTGTCTGAAACTACATGCTTAACTTATTCAAAACTAACGATACAACACTGTGTGTGAAACTACGTGCTTAACTTCTTCAAAAGTAACGATACAAGACATTATGATAAACTAAGTGCTTAACTTCTTCAAAACTAATGATACAACTCTGTGTGTGAAACACCATGCTTAACTTCTTCAAAACTAACGATACAACACTGTGTGTGAAACTACATGCATAACTTCTTCAAAACTAACGATACAACACTGTGTGTGAAACTACGTGCTTAACTTCTCAAAACTAACGATACAAGACATTATGATAAACTAAGTGCTTAAATTCTTCAAACCTAATGATACAACACTGTGTGTGAAACAACATGCTTTACTTCTTCAATGCAAACGATACAAAACTGTGTGTGAAACTACATGCTTAACTTCTTCAAAACTATAGATACAACACTATGTGTGAAACTGCATCCTTAACTTCTTCAAAACAAACGATATAACACTGTGTGTGAAACAACATGCTTAACTTCTTCAAAATTAACGATACAACACTGTGTGTGAAAAAACATGCTTAACTTCTTCATAAGTAATGATACAACACTGTGTGTGAAACTGCATCCTTAACTTCTTCAAAACAAACGATATAACACTGTGTGTGAGACTATGTGCTTAACTACATGAGAACATATCATATAATACTCTATTAGAAACTACGTGCTTAACTTCTTCAAAACTAACTATACAACACTGTGTGTGAAACTACGTGCTTAACTTCATGAAGACTACTAACGTTACAACACATTATGTTAAACTAAGTGCTTAACTTCTTCAAAACTAACGATACAATATTGTGTGCGAAAATACTTGTTTAACTTCTTCAAAACTAACGATACAACACATTATGTTAAACTAAGTACTTAACTTCTTCAAAACTAACGATACCACAATGTATGTGAAACTACATGCTTAACTTCTTCAAAACTAACGATACAAGACTGTGTGTGAAACTGCATGCTTACCGTCTTCAAAACTAACGATACAACACTGTGTGTGAAACTGCATGCTTAACATCTTCAAAACTGACGATACAACACATTATGTTAAACTAAGTGCTTAACATCTTCAAAACTAACGATACAACACTGTGTGTGAAACAACATGCTTAACTTCTTCAAAACTAACGATACAACACTGTGTGTGAACATATGTGATTAACTTCATGAAATCTAACTATATAACACTATATGAGAAACTAAGTACTTAACTTCATGAAAAATAAAGACACACCAGACATACAACACTGTGTATGAAACAACATGCTTAACTTCTTCAAAACTAACGATACAACACTGTGTGTGAAAAAACGTGCTTAACTTCTTCAAAACAAATGATACAACACTGTGTGTGAAACTACGTGCTTAACTTCCTTATAACTAACGATACAACACATTATGTTAAACTAAGTGCTTAACTTCTTCAAAACTAACGATACAACACTGTGTGTGAAACTCCATGCTTACCTTTTTCCAAACAAACGGTACAACACTGTGTGTGAAACTACATTCTTAACTTCTTCAAAATAAACGATACAACACTGTTTGTGAAACTATGTGATTAACTTCATGAAATCTAACTATGTAACACGCTATTAGATACTATGTGATTAACTTCTTCCAAATTAACGATATAACATTGTGTGAGATAATATGTGCTTAACTTCTTTATAAGTAATTATACAACAATGTTGTGAAACTACATGCTTAACTTCTTCAAAACTAACGATAAAAGACGGTGGGTGAAACTGCATGCCAACCTTCTTCAAAATTAACGATACAACACTGTGTGTGAAACTACTTGCTTAACTTCTTCAAAACTAACGATACAACACTGTGTGTGAAACAACATGCTTAACTTCTTCAAAACAAATGATACAACACTGTGTGTGAAACTATGTGATTATATTAATAAAATCTAAATATATTACATGCTATTAGAAACTATGTGCTTAACTTCTTCCAAATTAACGATACAACATTGTGTGAGATAATATGTGCTTAACTTCTTTAAAACTAATGATACAACAATGTTTGTGAAACTACATGCTTAACTTCTTCAAAACTAACGATACAAGACTGTGTGTGAAACTGCATGCCTACCTTCTTCAAAACAAACGATACAACACTGTGTGTGAAACTGCATGCTTAACTTCTTCAAAACAAACGATACAACACTGTGTGTGAAACTACATGCTTAACTTCTTCAAAACTAACGATACAACACTGTGTGTGAAACTGCATGCTTAACTTCTTCAAAACAAACGATACAACACTGTGTGTGAAAGTACATGCTTTACTTCTTCTAAACTAACGATACAACACTGTGTGTGAAACTACGTGCTTAATATCTTCAAAACTGCCAATACAACACTTTATGTTAAACTAAGTGCTTAACTTCTTCAAAACTAACGATACAACACTGTGTGTGAAACAACATGCTTAACTTCTTCAAAACAAATGATACAACACTGTGTGTGAAACTATGTGATTAAATTAATAAAATCTAAATATATTACATGCTATTAGAAACTATGTGCTTAACTTCTTCCAAATTAACGATACAACATTGTGTGAGATAATATGTGCTTAACTTCTTTAAAACTAATGATACAACAATGTTTGTGAAACTACATGCTTAACTTCTTCAAAACAAACGATACAAGACTGTGTGTGAAACTGCATGCCTACCTTCTTCAAAACTAATGATACAACACTGTGTGTGAAACTACATGCTTAACTTCTTCAAAACTAACGATAAAACACTGTGTGTGAAACTATGTGATTAACTTAATAAAATCTAAATATATTACACGCTATTAGAAACTATGTGCTTAACTTCTTCCAAATTAACGATACAACATGGTGTGAGATAATACGTGCTTAACTTCTTCAAAACTAACGATACAACACATTATGTGAAACTAAGTGCTTAACTTCATGAAATCTAACTATATAACACTATATGAGAAACTAAGTACTCAACTTCATGAAAACTAACGACACAAAATTGTATGAGAAACTAAGTGTTTAACTTCTTCAAAATTTACAATACAACACTGTGTTTGAAACTATATGCTTAACTTCCTCAAAACTAACGATACAACACTGTGTGTGAAACTATGAGCTTAACTACATGAGAACTTACCATATAACACTCAATTAGAAACTACGTGCTTAACTTCTTCAAACATAACGATACAACACTGTGTGTGAAACTGCATGCTTAACTTCTTCAAAACAAACGGTACAACACTGTGTGTGAAACTACATGCTTAACTTCCTCAAAACAAACGATACAACACTGTGTGTGAAACTACGTGCTTAACTTCTTCTATACTAACAATACAACACTGTGTGTGATACTATGTGCTTAACTACATAAGAACTTACCATATAACACTGTATAAGTAACTACTTGCTTAACTTCTTCAAACATAACGATACAACACTGTGTGTGAAACGGCAAGCTTAACTTCTTCAAAACAAACAGTACAACACTGTGTGTGAAACTACATGCTTAACTTCTTCAAAACTAAGGATACAACACTGTGTGTGAAACTGCATCCTTAACTTCTACAAAACAAACGATATAACACTCTGTGTGAAACAACATGCTTAACTTCTTCAAAACCAACGATACAACACTGTGTGTGAAACAACATGCTTTACTTCTTCAACCCTAACGATACAACATTGTGTGTGAAACAACATGCTTAACTTCTTCAAAACTAACGATACAACACATTATGTTAAACTAAGTGCTTAACTTCTTCAAACCTAACGATACAACACTGTGTGTGCAACAACATGCTTAACTTCTTCAAAACTGACGATACAACATTGTGTTTGAAACTACGTGCTTAACCACGTGAGAATTTATCATATAACAATCTATTAGAAACTACGTGCTTAACTTCTTCAAAACTAACGATACAACAAAGTGTGTGAAACTACATGCCTAACTTCTTCAAAATTAACGATACAAGACAGTGTGTGAAACTGCATGATTAACTTCTTCAAAACTAATGATACAACACTGTGTGTGAAACTATGTGATTAACTTCATGAAATCTAACAATATAACACGCTTTTAGAAATTATGTGCTTAACTTCTTCCAAATTAAAGATACAACATTGTGTGAAATAATACGTGCTTAACTTCTTCAAAACTAACGATACAACACTGTGTGTGAAACTATGTGCTTAACTACATGAGAACTTACCATATAACTCTGTATTAGAAAGTACGTGTTTAACTTCTTCAAACTAAACGATACAACACTGTGTGTGAAACTGCATGCTTAACTTCTTCAAAACTAACGTTACAAAACTGTGTGTGAAACTATGTGCTTAACTACATGAGAACTTACTATATAACACTGTATTAGAAACTACGTGCTAAACTTCTTCATACATAACGATACACCACTGCGTGTGAAACTGCATGCTTAACTTCTTCAAAAAAATGATACAACACTGTGTGTGAAACTATGTGATTAACTACATGAGAACTTACCATATAACACTGTATTAGAAACTACGTGCTTAACTTCTTCAAACTAAACGATACAACACTGTGTGTGAAACTACATGCTTAAATTCTTCAAAACAAACGACACAACACTGTGTGTGAAACTACATGCTTAACTTCTTCAAAACTGACGATACAACACTGTGTGTGAAACTTCATGTTTAACTTCCACAAAACAAACGATACAACACTGTGTGAGAAACTACATGCTTAACTTCTTCTATACTAACGTTACAACACTGTGTGTGATACTATGTGCTTAACTACATAAGAACTTACCATATAACACTGTATAAGTAACTACGTGCTTAACTTCTTCAAAACTAACGATACAACACTGTGTGTGAAACTGCATGCTTAACTTCTTCAAAACAAACGGTACAACACTGTGTGTGAAACTACATGCTTAACTTCTTGAAAACTAACGATACAACACTGTGTGTGAAACTGCATCCTTAACTTCTACAAAACAAACGATATAACACTCTGTGTGAAACAACATGCTTAACTTCTTCAAAACCAACGATACAACACTGTGTGTGAAACAACATGCTTTACTTCTTCAACCCTAACGATACAACATTGTGTGTGAAACAACATGCTTAACTTCTTCAAAACTAACGATACAACACATTATGTTACACTAAGTGCTTAACATCTTCAAACCTACCGATACAACACTGTGTGTGAAACAACATGCTTAACTTCTTCAAAACAAACCATACAACACTGTGTGTAAAAAAACATGCTTAACTTCTTCAAAACTGACGATACAACACTGTGTTTGAAACTACGTGCTTAACCACATGAGAATTTATCATATAACCATCTATTAGAAACTACGTGCTTAACTTCTTCAAAACTAACGATACAACAATATGTGTGAAACTACGTGCATAACTTCTTCAAAAAAAACCGAAAGATCACTGTGTGTGAAACTACAAGCTTAACTTCTTCAAAACTAATGATATAACACTGTGTGTGAAACTATGTGCTTAATTAACTACATGAGAACTTACCATATAATACTGTATTAGAAACTGCGTGCTTAACTTCTTCAAACATAACGATACAACACTTTGTGTGAAACTGCATGCTTAACTTCTTCAAAACAAACGATACAACACTGTGTGTGAAACTACATGCTTAACTTCTTCAAAACTAACTATACAACACTGTGTGTGAAACTGCATGCTTAACTTCTTCAAAACAAACGATACAACACTGTGTGTGAAACTACAGCTTTACTTCTTCTAAACTAACGATACAACACTGTGTGTGTAACTACGTGCTTAACATCTTCAAAACTGCCGATACAACACATTATGTTAAACTAAGTGCATAACTTCTTCAAAACTAACGAAACAACACTGTGTGTGAAACAACATGCTTAACTTCTTCAAAACTAACGATACAACACTGTGTGTGATACTGCATGCTTAACGTCTTCAAAACAAACGGTACAACACTGTGTGTGAATCTACATGCTTAACTTCTTCTAAACTAACGATACAACACTGTGTGTGAAACTATGTGCTTAACTACATGAGAACTTACCATATAACATTGTATAAGAAACTACGTGCTTAACTTCTTCAAAAATAACGATACAACACTGTGTGTGAAACTGCATGCTTAACTTCTTCAAAACAAACGGTACAATACTGTGTGGGAAACTACATGCTTAACTTCTTCAAAACTAACGATACAACACTGTGTGTGAAACTACGTGCTTAACTTCTTCAAAACTAACGTTACAACACATTATGTTGAACTAAGTGCTTAACTTCTTCAAAACTAACAATACAATACTGTGTGCGAAAATACTTGCTTAACTTCTTCAAAACTAACGATACAACACATTATGTTAAACTAAGTACTTAACTTCTTCAAATCTAATGATACAAAAATGTATGTGAAACTACATGCTTAAGTTCTTCAAAACTAACTATACAAGACTGTGTGTGAATCTACGTGCTTAACCACATGAGAACTTATTATATAAAACTCTATTAGAAACTACGTGCTTAACTTCTTGAAAACTAACGATACAACAATGTGTGTGAAACTACATGCTTAACTTCTTCAAAACTAACGTTACAACACATTATGTTAAACTAAGTGCTTGACTTCTTCAAAATTTAAAATACAACACTGTGTTTGAAACTACATGCTTAACTTCTTCAAACTAACGATAAAACATTATGTGTGAAACTATGTGCTTAATTACATGTGAACTTACCATATAAGACTCTATTAGAAACTACGTGCTTAACTTATTCAAACATAACGATACAATACTGTGTGTGAAACTGCGTGCTTAACTTCTTCAAAGCAAACCACACAACACTGTGTGTGAAACTACATGCTTAGTTTCTTCAAAACTAACAATAACACTGTGTGTGAAACTGCATGCTTAACTTCTTCAAAACTAGCTATACAACACTGTGTGTGAAACTACAGGCTTAACTTCTCAAGTCATACTATGCAACACTATGTGTGAAACATCATGCATAACTTCTTCAAAACTAACGATATAACACTGTGTGTGAAACTACGTGCTTAACTTCATGAAATCTAACTATATAACACTATATGAGAAACTAAGTACTTAACTTCATGAAAACTAACGACACACCAGAGTATGTGAAACTATGTGCTTAACTTCTTCAAAATTTACAATACAACACTGTGTTTGAACCTACATGCTTAACTTCTGCAAAACTAACGATACAACACTGTGTGTGAAACTATATGCTTAACTTTATGAGAACTTACCATATAACACTGTATTAGAAACTACGTGTTTAACTTCTTCAAACATAACGATACAACACTGTGTGTGAAACTGCATGCTTTACTTCTTCAAAACAAACGATACAACACTGTGTGTGAAACTACATGCTTAACTCCTTCAAAACTGACGATACAACACTGTGTGTGAAACTACATGCTAAACTTCTTCAAAAATAACGATACAAGACTGTGTGAGAAAGTGAAAGCCTAACTTCTTCTAAACTAACGATACAACACTGTGTGTGAAACTACACGCTTAACTTTTTCAAAACTAACGATACAACACTGTGTGTGAAAGTATGTGCTTAACTACATGAGAACTTACCATATAACACTATATTAGAAACTACGTGCTTAACTTCTTCAAACCAACGATACAACACTGTGTGTGAAACTACATGCTTAACTTCTTCAAAACTAATGATACAAGACTGTGTGTGAAGGTGCATGCCTAACTACTTCTAAACTAACGATACAACACTGTGTGTGAAACTACGCACTTAACTTCTTGAAAACTAACGATACAACACTGTGTGTGATACTATGTGCTTAACTTCATGAAATCTGACTATATAGCACGTTATTAGAAACTATGTGCTAAACTTCTTCAAACTTAACGATACAACACATCATGTGAAACTAAGTGCTTAACGTCTTCAAAACTAACAATACAACACTGTGTGTGAAAGTTCATTCTTATCCTCTTCAAAACTAATGATACAACACTATGTGTGAAACTACGTGCTTAACTTTATGAAATCTAACTATATAACACTATATTAGAAACTAAGTACTTACCTTCATGGAAACTAACGACACACCAGAGTATGTGAAACTAAGTGCTTAACTTCTTCGAACATAACGATACAACACTGTGTGTGAAACTACATGCTGACCTTCTTCAAAACTATCAATAGAACAATGTGTGTGAAACTATGTGCTTAACTACATGAGAACTTACCATATAACACTGTATTAGAAACTGCGTGCTAACTTCTTCAAACCAACGATACAACACTGTGTGTGAATCTGCATGCTTAATTTCTTCAAAACAAACGATACAACACTCTTTTTGAAACTACATGCTTAACTTCTTCAAAACTAACGATACAACACTGTGTGCGAAACTACGTGCTTAACTTCATGAAACCTAACTACATAACACTATATGAGAAACTAAGTACTTAACTTCATGAAAACTAACGACACACCAGAGTATATGAAACTATGTGCTTAACTTCTTCAAAACTAACTAAACCACACGGTGTGTGCAACTACAAACTAAACCTTTTCAAAACTAACGATACAATAATGTGTGTGAAACTACAGGATTAACTTCTTCAAAACTAACGATAGAACACTGTATGTGAAACTACATGCTTATCCTCTTCAAAACTAGCTATACAACACTGTGTGTGAAACTACAGGCTTAACTTCTCAACTCATACTATGCAACACTATGTGTGATACATCATGCATAACTTCTTCAAAACTAACGATATAACACTGTGTGTGAAACTACGTGCTTAACTTCATGAAATCTAACTATATAACACTATATGAGAAACTAAGTGCTTAACTTCATGAAAACTAACGACACACCAGAGTATGTGCAACTATGTGCTTAACTTCTTCAAAATTTACAATACAACACTGTGTTTGAACCTACATGCTTAACTTCTTCAAAACTAACGATACACACTCTGTGTGAATCTATGTGCTTAACTACATGAGAACTTACCATATAACACTGTATTAGAAACTACGTGCTTAACATCTTCAAACATAACGATACAACCCTGGGTGAAACTGCATGCTTTACTTCTTCAAGAAAACGATAAAACACTGTGTGTGAAACTACATGCTAAACTTCTTCAAAAATAATGATACAAGACTGTGTGAGAAAGTGCATGCCTAACTTCTTCAAAACTAATGATACAACACTGTGTGTGAAACTACACGCTTAACTTCTTCAAAACTAACGATACAACACTGTGTGTGAAAATTTGTGCTTAACTACATGAGAACTTACCATAAAGCACTGGATTAGAAACTACGTGCTTAACTTCTTCAAACATAATGACACAACACTAATTGTGAAACAACATGCTTAACTTCTTCAAAAATAACAATAGAACAATGTGTGTGAAACTATGTGCTTAACTACTTGAGAACTTACCATACAACACTGTGGTTGAACCTACATGCTTAACTTCTTCAAATCTAAGGATACAACACTGTGTGTGAAACTATGTGCTTAACTACATGAGAACTTAACATATAACATTGTATAAGAAACTACGTGCTTAACTTCTTCAAATCTAAGGATACAACACTGTGTGTGAAACTGCATGCTTTACTTCTTCAAAACAAATGATACAACACTGTGTGTGAAACTACATGCTTAACTTCTTCAAAACTGACGATACAACACTGTGTGTGAAACTACATGCTAAACTTCTTCAAAACTAACGATACAAGACTGTGTGAGAAAGTGCATGCCTGATTTCTTCAAAACTAACGATACAACACTGTGTGTGAATCTGCATGCTTATCTTCTTCAAAACAAACGATACAACACTGTGTGTGAAATTACTTGCTTAACTTCATGAAATCTAACTATATAACACTATATGAGAAACTAAGTACTTAACTTCATGAAAACTAATGACACACCAGCGTATGTGAAACTAAGTGCTTTACTTCTTCAAAATTTACAATACAACACTATGTTTAAACTATATGCTTAACTTCTTCAAAACTAACGATACAACACTGTGTGTGAAACTATGTGCTTAAGTACATGAGAACTAACCATATAACACTCTATTAGAAACTACGTGCTTAACTTCTTCAAACCAACGATACAACACTGTGTGTGAATCTGCATGCTTAACTTCTCCAAAACTAACGATACAAGACAGTGTGTGAAAGTGCATGCCTAAATTCTTCTAAACTAACGATACAACACTGTGTGTGAAACTGCATGCTTAACTTCTCCAAAACAAACCATACAACACTGTGTGTGAAACTACATGCTTAACTTCTTCAAAACTAACGCTACAACACTGTGTGTGAAACTACATGCTTAAATTCTTCAAAAATAACGATACAAGACTGTGTGTGAAAGTGCATGCCTTACTTCTTCAAAATTAATGATACAATACAACACTGTGTTTGAAACTACATGCTTAACTTCTTCAAAACTAACGATACAACACTGTGTGTGATACCGTGAATTCTAACTATATAACACGCTAATAGAAACCATGTGCTTAACTTCTTCAAAATTAACGATACAACATTGTGTGAGATAATACGTGCTTAACTTCTTCAAATCTACGATACAACACATTATGTGAAACTAAGTGCTTAACATCTTAAAAACTAACAATATAACACTGTGTGTGGAAGTACACTCTTAACTTCTTCAAAACTAACTATACAACACTGTGTGCGAAACAACGTGCTTAACTTCATGAAATCTAACTATATAACACTATATGAGAAACTATGTACTTAACTTCATGAAAACTAACGACACACCAGAGTATATGAAACTATGTGCTTAACATTTTCAAAACTAACTAAACAACACTGTGGGTGCAACTACATTCTTAACCTCTTCAAAACTAACGATACAACACTGTGTGTGAAACTACAGGCTTAACTTCTTCAAAACTAACGATACAACACTGTATGTGAAAATACATGCTTAACCTCTTCAAAATTAGAGATACAACACTGTGTGTGAAACTACAGGCTTAACTTCTCAACACATACTATGCAAAACTTAGTGTGAAACATCATGCTTAATTTCTTCAAAACTAAATATACAACAATCTGTGTGAAACTACATGCTTACCTTCTTCAAAACTAACGATACAACACTGTGTGTGAAACTACATGCTTAACTTCTTCAAAACTAACAATAGAACAATGTGTGTGAAACTATGTGCTTAACTACATGAAAACTTACTATATAACTAACGATATAAAAATGTATGCGAAACTACGAGCTTAACTTCATGAAATCTAACTCTATAACACAATATGAGAAACTATGTACTTAACTTCATGAAAACTAAGGACATACCAGAGTATATAAAACTATATGCTTAAATTCTTCAAAACTAACTAAACAACACTGTGTGGTCAACTACATGCTTAACCTCTTCAAAACTAACGATAAAACACTGTGTGTGAAACTACAGGCTTAACTTCTTCAAAACAAACAATACAATACTGTGTATGAAACTACATGCTTAACGTCTTCAAAACTAACGATACAACACTGTGTGTGAAACTACGTGCTTAACTTCATGAAATCTAACAATATAACACTATATGAGAAACTAAGTATTTAACTTCAGGAAAACTAACGACACACCAGAATGTGAAACTAAGTGCTTTACTTCTTCAAAATTTACAATACAACATTGTGTTTGAAACTATATGCTTAACTTCTTCAAAACTAACGTTATAACACTGTGTGTGAAACTATGTGCTTAACTACATGAGAACTAACCATATAACACTGTATTAGAAACTACGTGCATAAGTTCTTCAAGCCACCAATACAACACTGTGTGTGAATCTGCATGCTTAACTTCTTCAAAACTAACGATAGAAGACTGTGTGTGAAAGTGAATGCCTAAATTCTTTTAAACTAACGATACAACTCTGTGTGTGAAACTACACGCTTAACTTCTTCAAAACTAATGATATAACACTGTGTGTGAAACTATGTGCTTAAATACATAAGAACTTACCATATAACATTGTATTAGAAACTACGTACTTAACTTCTTCAAACCAACGATACAACACTGTGTGTGAATCTGCATGCTTAACTTCTTCAAAACTAACGATACAACACTGTGTGTGAAACTACATGCTTAACTTCTTCAACTCTAATGATACAAGTCTGTGTGTGTAAGTGCATGCCTAACTTCTTCAAAACTAACAATAGAACAATGTGTGTGAAACTATGTGCTTAACTACATGAGACCTTACCATATAACACTGTATTAGAAACTACGTGCTTAACTTCTTCAAACAAACGATACAACACTGTGTGTGAAACTATGTGCTTAACTACATGAGAACTAACCATATAACACTGTGTTAGAAAATATGTGCTTAACTTCTTCAAACCAACTATACAACACTGTGTCTGAATCTGCATGCTTAACTTCATCAAAACTTACGATAGAAGACTGTGTGTGAAAGTGCACGCCTAACTTCTTGTAAACTAACGATACAACACTGTTTGTGAAACTACACGCTTATCTTCTTCAAAACTAAAGATACAACACTGTGTGTGAAAATATGTGCTTAACTACATGAGAACTTTCCATATAACACTGTATTAGAAACTACGTGCTTAACTTCTTCAAACCAGCGATACAGCACTGTGTGTGAAACTGCATGCTTAACTTCTTCAAAACAAACGATACAACAGTGTGTGTGAAACTACATGCTTAACTTCTTCAAAACTAACGATACAACACTGTGTGTGAAACTACATGCTTAACTTCTTCAAAACTAATGATACAAGACTGTGTGTGTATGTGCATGCCTAAATTCTTCAAAACTAACGATACAAAAATAGAACAATGTGTGTGAAACTATGTGCTTAACTACATGAGAACTTACCATATAACACTGTATTAGAAACTACGTGCTTAACTTCTTCAAACCAACGATACAACACCTTGTGTGAATCTGCATGCTTAATTTCTTCAAAACTAACGATACAACACTGTGTATGAAACTACGTGCTTAACTTCATGAAATCTAACTATATAACACTATATGAGAAACTATGTACTTAACTTCAAGAAAACTAACGACACACCAGAGTATATGAAACTATGTGCTGAACTTCTTCAAAACTAACTAAACAACACTGTGTGTGCAACTACAGCTTAACTTCTTCAAAACTAACAATACAACAATCTGTGTGAAACTACATGCTTAAGTTCTTCAAACCTAACGATACAACACATTATGTGAAACTAAGTGCTTAACGTCTTCAAAACTAACAATACAACACTGTGTGTGAAAGTACATTCTTAACCTCTTCAAACCTAATGATACAACACTGTGAGTGAAACTACGTGCTTAAATTCATGAAATCTAACTATATAACACTATATGAGAAACTAAGTACTTAACTTCATGAAAACTAACCACACACCATAGTATGTGAGACTAAGTGCTTAACTTCTTCAAAATTTACAATACAACACTGTGTTTGAAACTACATGCTTAACATCTTCAAAACTAACGATACAACACTGTGTGTGAAACTATGTGCTTAACTACATGAGAACTTACCGTATAAAACTGTATTAGAAACTACGGGCTTAACTTCTTCAAACATAACGATACAACACTGTGTGTGAAACTGCATGCTTAACTTCTTCAAAACAAACGATACAACACTGTGTATGAAACTACGTGCTTAACTTCATGAAATCTAACTATATAACACTATATGAGAAACTATGTACTTAACTTCAAGAAAACTAACGACACACCAGAGTATATGAAACTATGTGCTTAACTACTTCAAAACTAACTAAACAACACTATGTGTGCAACTACATGCTTACCCTCTTCAAAACTAACGATACAACACTGTGTGTGAAACTACTGGCTTAACTTCTCAAAACATGCTATGCAACACTGTGTGTGAAACATAATGCTTAACTTCTTTAAAACTAACGATACAAAATGTGTGTGAAACTACATGCTTAACTTCTTCAAAACTAACGATACAAGACTGTGTGTGAAAGTGCATGCCTAACTTCTTCAAAATTAATGATACAACACTGTGTGTGAAACTACACGCTTAACTTCTTCAAAACTAACGATACAACACTGTTTGTGATACTATGTTCTTAACTTCATGAAATCTAACTATATAACACGCTATTAGAAACCATGTGCTTAACTTCTTCAAAATTAACGATACAACATTGTGTGAGATAATACCTGCTTAACTTTCTTCAAAACTAACGATACAACACATTATGTGAAACTAAGTGCTTAACGTCTTCAAAACTAACAATACAACACTGTGTGTGAAAGTACATTCTTAACTTCTTCAAAACTAATGATACAACACTGTGTGTGAAACTACGTGCTTAACTTCATGAAATGTAACTATATAACACTATATTAGAAACTATGTACTTAACTTCATGAAAACTAACGACACACCAGAGTATGTGAAACTAAATTCTTAACTTCTTCAAAATTTACAATACAACATTGTGTTTGAAACTTCATGCTTAACTTCTTCAAAGCTAACGATACAACACTGTGTGTGAAACTATGTGCTTAACTACATGAGAACTTACCATATAACACTGTATTAGAAAGACGTGCTTATCTTCTTCAAACATAACGATACAACACTGTGTGTGAAACAACATGCTTATCTTCTTAAAAACTAACAATAGAACAATGTGTGTGAAACTCTGTGCTTAACTACTTGAGAACTTACCATATAACACTGTATTAGAATCTACGTGCTTAACTTCTTCAAACATAACGATACACCACTGTGTTTGAAACTGCATGCTTAACTTCTTCAAAACAAATGATACAACACTGTGTGTGAAACTACATGCTTAACTTCTTCAAAAGTAAAAATACAACACTGTGTGTGAAACTACATGATTAACTTCTTCAAAACTAACGATACAAGACTGTGTGTGAAAGTGCATTCCTAACTTCTTCAAAACTAACGATACAACACTGTGTGTGAAACTACATGCTTAACTTCTTCAAAAATAACGATACAGGACTGTGTGAAAAAGTGCATGCCTAACTTCTTCTAAACTAACGATACAATACTGTGTGTGAAACTACACGCTTAACTTCTTCAAAACTAACTATACAACACTGTGTGTGAAACTATGTGCTTAACTACATGAGAACTTACCATATCACACTGTATTAGAAACTTCGTGCTTAACTTCTTGAAACCAACGGTACAAGACTGTGTGTGAAAGTGCATGCCTACCTTCTTCAAAATTAACGATACAACACTGTGTGTGAAACTACATGCTTAACTTCTTCAAAACTAACGATACAACACTGTGTGTGATACTATGTGCTTAACTTCATGAAATCTAACTATATAACACGCTATTAGAAACCATGTGCTTAACTTCTTCAAAATTAACGATACAACATTGTGTGAGATAATACTTGCTTAACCTTCTTCAAAACTAACAGTACAACACATTATGTGAATCTAAGTGCTTAACGTCTTCAAAACTAAAAATACAACACTGTGTGTGAAAGTACATTCTTAACCTCTTCAAAAATAATGTTACAAGACTGTGTGAGAAAGTGCATGCCTAACATCTTCAAAACTAACGATATAACACTGTGTGTGAAACTACACGCTTAACTTCTTCAAAACTAACGATACAACACTGTGTGTGAAACTATGTGCTTAACTACATGAGAACTTACCATATAACGCTGGATTAGAAACTACGTGCTTAACTTCTTCAAACATAACGATACAACACTGTGTGTGAAACTACCTGCTTAACTTCTTCAAAACTAACAAGAGAACAATGTGTGTGAAACTCTGTGCTTAACTACTTGAGAACTTACCATATAACACTGTATTAGAAACTACGTGCTTAACTTCTTCAAATATAACGATACAACACTGTGTGTGAAACTACATGCTGAACTTCTTCAAAACTAACAATAGAACAATGTGTGTGAAACTATGTGCTTAACTACATGAGAACTTACCATATAACACTGTATTAGAAACTACGTGCTTAAATTCTTCAAAACAACGATACAACACTGTGTGTGAATCTGCATGCTTAATTTCTTCAAAACAAACGATACAACACTGTGTGTGAAACTACATGCTTAACCTCTTCAAAACTAGCGATACAACACTGTGTGTGAAACTACAGGCTTAACTTCTCAACACATACTATGCAACACTATGTGTGAAACATCATGCTTAACTTCTCCAAAACTGACGATACAACACTGTGTGCGAAACTACGTGCTTAACTTCATGAAATCTAACTATATAACACTATATGAGAAACTATGTACTTAACTTCAAGAAAACTAACGACACACCAGAGTATATGAAACTATGTGCTTAACTGCTTCAAAACTATCTAAACAACACTGTGTGTGCAACTACATGCTTAACCTCTTCAAAACTAACGATACAACACTGTGTGTGAAACTACAGGCTTAACTTCTCAACACATACTATGCAACACTGTGTGTGAAACATCATGCTTAACTTCTTCAAAACTAACGATACAACAATGTGTGTGAAACTACATGCTTAACTTCTTCAAAACTAACGATACAAGACTGTGTGTGAAAGTGCATGCCTACCTTCTTCAAAATTAACGATACAACACTGTGTGTGAAACTACACGCTTAACTTATTCAAAACTAACAATACAACACTGTGTGTGATACTATGTGCTCAACTTCATGAAGTCTAACTATATAACACGCTATTAGAAACCATGTGCTTAACTTCTTCAAAATTAACGATACAACATTGTGTGAGATAATACGTAATTAACCTTCTTCAAAACGAATGCTACAACACATTATGTGAAACTAAGTGCTTAACGTCTTCAAAACTAACAATACAACACTGTGTGTGAAAGTACATTCTTACCCTCTTCAAAACTATGGATACAAACTGTGTGTGAAACTACGTGCTTAACTTCATGAAATCTAACTGTATAACACTATACGAGAAACTAAGTACTTAACTTCATGAAAACTAACGACACTCCAGAGTATGTGAAACTAAGTGCTTAACTTCTTCAAAATTTACAATACAACACTGTGTTTGAAACTACATGCTTAACTTTTTTAAAACTAACGATACAACACTTTGTGTGAAACTATGTGCTTAACTACATGAGAACTTACCATATAACACTATATTAGAAACTACGGGATTAACTTCTTCAAACATAACGATACAACACTGTGTGTGAAACTGCATGCTTAACTTATTCAAAACAAACGATACAACAATGTGTGTGAAACTACATGCTTAACTTCTTCAAAAATAACGATACAACACTGTGTGTGAAAGTGCATGCTTACCTTCTTCAAAATTAACGATACAACACTGTGTGTGAAACTACATGCTTAACTTCTTCAAAAATAACGATACAACACTGTGTGTGATACTATGTGCTTAACTTCATGAAATCTAACTATATAACACGCTATTAGAAACCATGTGCTTAACTTCTTCAAAATTAACGATACAACATTGTGTGAGATAATACTTGCTTAACCTTCTTCAAAACTAACAATACAACACATTATGTGAATCTAAGTGCTTAACGTCTTCAAAACTAACAATACAACACTGTGTGTGAAAGTACATTCTTAACTTCTTCAAAAATAATGATACAAGACTGTGTGAGAAAGTGCATGCTTAACTTCTTCAAAACTAACGATACAACACTATGTGTGAAACTACACGCTTAACTTCTTCAAAACTAACGATACAACACTGTGTGTGAAACTATGTGCTTAACTACATGAGAACTTACCATATAACACTGGATTAGAAACTACGTGCTTAACTTCTTCAAACATAACAATACAACACTGTGTGTGAAACTACATGCTTAACTTCTTCAAAACTAACAAGAGAACAATGTGTGTGAAACTCTGTGCTTAACTACTTGAGAACTTACCATATAACACTTTATTAGAAACTACGTGCTTAACTTCTTCAAACATAACGATACAACACTGTGTGTGAAATTACATGCTGAACTTCTTCAAAACTAACAATAGAACAATGTGTGTGAAAATATGTGCTTAACTACATGAGAACTTACCATATAACACTGTATTAGAAACTACGTGCTTTACTTCTTCAAACCAACGATACAACACTGTGTGTGAATCTGCATGCTTAATTTCTTCAAAACAAACGATACAACACTGTGTTTGAAACTACATGCTTAACTTCTTCAAAACTAACGATACAACACTGTGTGTGAAACTATGTGCTTAACTACATGAAAACTTACCATATAACACTGTATTAGAAACTACGTGCTTATGTTCTTCAAACATAACGATACAACACTGTGTGTGAAACTACATGCTTATCTTCTTGAAAACTAACAATAGAACAATGTGTGTGAAACTATTTGCTTAACTACATGAGAACTTACCATATAACACTGTATTAGAATCTACGTGCTTAACTTCTTCAACATAAAAAAGCCTATGTTTTTAATACAAACCTCACCACCCCATCCTTCCCGAGCACCACATGTCCTTGCCAAGTCTTCGTTGCAGGTAGGGACCCCATATTTTTACCACAGACTCCACTCATCCCTATAGCATGCCCTCTTCCCCTGATCTCCAAGTAGGAACCCTAGATTCATGCTGGCAGCTACACAAACTCCATTGCTACCCACCCCAGCCACTTCTACAGGTAGGAACCATAGACTCATTACCAACTCTACCCAACCCGACAGTCCGCCCTAGGTCCTCTGTTAGTGTTAAGTGAAGCTTTTCCTTGGTAGCCGCTTTGGTTTATCCCCCACCAGTCGCTTGGGATCTGCCGCGCCATCCTGTTTCTAGATCCGCATGAGTCCCAAATAAACACACAGGAGGCTATATTCATTATGAAGCTGTTGGCCTTGCTTGTCTCTTACTGGCTAGCTCTGCTTTAAGTAATTACCCCATAATTGTTAATCTAAGTATGCCTCTTACCGGAGAATAGTTCCGGGGTCCTACCTCATGGCATTACATCTCGACTCTCTTGTGTTCTCCTTCCCAGAGTTCTCCTGGACTCCTAGTCCCTCCTATCTTGGTTCCCTATAGGCTCAACAGTACTTTATTGACAAATACACAGGACTTCCCCCAACATGTTAGAGAAAATAATTCTAGGCTCCTGTTGACAATTCCAAAAATCCCGTGGCCCACATTCTAATCAGCCATCTCTAGGTGGGGACATTAGACTTACAGAGCTAACTCCATTGACTGTGCTGTATAACAAGTTCCAAGACCCTCCCTCAAGCTCCTCAAGTATAGTGATATATTATTTATGATTTATAAAGCTTGCCTGAGGATTCAGAAAGCAAAACTAGCCACAAGCCACAGAGGCAGGCAGTGGTGATATATACCTTTAATCCCAGCAGTCATACTAGCAATCCATAGAGCCAGGCATTGGTGGCACATACCTTTAATTCCAGGACTCAGAATACAGGCAGATGGAGCTCTGTCAGTTCAACATCACACTGAGCTATATGAAATTGATCCAGTCTAAAAGACAAACATCTCACCCAAAGGTTATCCCAGCACTTGGGATCCCACACCTTTAATCCCAGCTCTGGGGAAGTATATAGGAACAGGGCATTCAGTATTCAGCCACACTGAGGACAGGCTAGCCCTTTCACCCAGAAGTAGGGGTTAGAGCTAGTGGCCACCTGGTTTGATTCTCTGATCTTCAGCTTGAAGTTTGAACCCTAAAACCTGTCTCTGGGGTTTTAACTTTTCTTATTACACTCAATATTAGCTGTGACAATTTTCTTTTTTTTAATTTTTTATTTTAATTTTAAGTAGCTTGTTTTTATTTCTAAAGAAAGTTTGTTCCTTGTCTTAGAAACCCCACCTAGAGTTATTTGAACAAAATTAATTCCATTATCTCACTTGAACATCAAGACAAAATTACCCTAAGACTAAACCCTAAGTCTCCTTCAGCTGATCTACAACTTTACAAGTTGGGGTAACAAAAACTGGAGATCAACAAAGGAAATGCTCCCTAAACAAAATACAGACAAGATTCCCATACCAAAAAAAACACTATGAAGGACATAACTCCAGGTGCCATTACAAAAATATATAATGTAGACAACAGATTATTGTAAAAAAATCAGTACTCTCACAGTAACATTCCTTGAGAAAAGCAACTTGAATATCACAAAAATAATTATTTCAAAACAGCAATAACAAATACAATGAAAGAACTCAGGATATTAGTAAATGCCAGAGTAAAGACCGAAAACACAATTGAATTACTAAAAATACAAGACATGAAGTAGAAATTAATTAAGAGATAGTCTCTATGAAAAAAGCAAAAAAAAATGAAATAAAACTCAAATAAATCACAGAAATTAAAGTGAAAAATTCAGAGAAAAGCTTCACTAATACATCGGATCAAATGGAAGAGAGAATATCAGGTCTTGAAAGCAAAGTAGAAGAGCTGGATTATTCAGTAAAAAGAAATATAAGAAATATAAGAACATATAGCAACTTTGGAAAAGTATAAAAATACTAATCCTCTGAGTTACAGGTACAGAGAAACAAGAGATCCTGGTCACTCAATGGCCCAGAAAATGTTTTCAACAATATCATAAAAGAAAACTTTTCTGATGTATGGAAAGAGATGCCTATCATGGTCTAAGAGGCATTGTAGAAAACCAAATACACAGGATCAGAAAAGATGCTGCATATTTTATTGTATTCAAAACAATAAATGTACAGAATAAATAAAGATATTGAAGGCTGCAAGGAAGAAAAAGTGAATTACATTAAAAAGGCATCTCTCTCTCTCTCTTTTTCGTCTAGCTGTGACTCTTTATTAACTGATCAGATGACAAAAAACATTTGGGCAATACCTTATTTCATCCATCTAATAAGCCCACCTTCTGCAAAAAACTTGTCTTTTTCTTCATTCCACCTCGTAGAGAAGATAATTTGAAAGGCCACAAGAAGTTATTCACTTCCTCGAAGCGTTTCCCAACTGTATAGATCTCATGAGTTAGATTCTCTGTGTAGATGATGCCGTATTTACCAAGAGATCGAACAATCAAGGAATTGTCTGTCAAGGCAATTTTCTTCTTATTGATTTTGCCATAACCATGCTTGTACATAAGCTGATTTACTTACTTCAGGTTGAGGTAACCCCATGCAATGAAGCCTTGTTGAGTTTAACAAAGTGCCATTGAAGATCTGATGAAGATGGAGCAATTGCAACACCTTGTGGACCATTGGGTTTACACCATTGATACCTTATATTCATGTGACAAATGCCATTTTAGGTTCTGCCAGCACATAGAAGTTTCCAGCTTTCCTTGCCATCCTAGCCTTGCGAATCTCCATCTGGTACATCTACCTGTATTCCTTGCGGTAATTCTTTGCCTTTTCATATCTAAGCTTGCTCCATCCCTTCCACAGTGTCTTCAGTGAAAACTTTTCTCTAAAGGTTTTTACCTTCAACTCTGCGAAATTCCTTCGATTTTTCTTAGGGGTTTCTGGCACAGCAAGAACCTGCTTTTTCTTCTCCAGCAGTGTCTCCATGGTTATAGGCAGAAAAAGGAGAGCACCTGTCTTATTTTTTCAGTGGAGATCATTGAAAACTGTAAGAAATTAGAATAATGCTCTACAAGTTATTAAAAACCACAGATGCTGTCTTGGAATATCATACCTGGCAAATTAATAATAGTAATCCAGTTATATAGGAAAACTTTCCATGATAAAAAAAACAGATTTAAGGAACTACTGAGACGGCTCAGCAGTTAGGAGCATGAGCTACACTTCCAGAGGACCCAAGTTCAATTCCCAGCACCCACATGTATACTCACACCTGTCAATAAACACTGTTCCTGGAGATCAAACACCCTAACATAGACATGAATGCAGGCAAAATGCCAATGTACATAACATAAAAATAAAATAAAATAACAAACCTTAAAAACAGATTTAAAAATTCCAAAGGCAAGGTTAAGCATACTCAAGAATGCACAAAGAATAAATAATTCCAGAACATTAAAGTAAAAGTTGTACAATAAAACACAAAGCAACAATATGGTAGCAATTAACACATACCATTCATAATTCTTAATATTAATGGAACCAACTTTCCAATAGAAATAGAGGCTAAATGCATTAAAAAACAGGATAACAGATCAAATTTTATTTGCCTAAGAAACATACCTCACAAAAAATCATAATTAGTGCCTCAGGGTAAAAGGATGAGAAGGGGAACTTAAAGAAAATTAAACTAGGAAAAAAGCAGGAATTGCTATTCTAAATCTGCCAAAGAAATCTTCAAGACAAAACTAGTCAGAAGGGAAAATGAGGGACACTTCACACTTAGTAAAGGTAAAATCCACAGTGTGTTACAATTTTAAATATTTGTGCACCTGTCACAGAAGGACCCAGTGTCTATAGAAGAATTGCTATTAGACATAAAACAGCAGAATGATTCCTACACATTGATAGTGGATGATTTCTTTTTATTTCTATTTTCATTTCTTTTTTTATACTAACCAGTTTCCCCTCCCACCACCTTCGGTGTAGCCCCCTATCCATTCCTCATTCATTCAGAAAGGGGCAACAGTGTGTGATTTCAATACTCTACTCTCACTAATAGGCAGGTCATCTGAAAAAAGTAAACAGAGAAACTCTGGGGTGAAATGCATCATAAATCAAACAGACCTAAGAGATATCTTTAGAACATTACAGTAAAGAGTAAGAAATAAATATTCTTTTCCATGGAATGTTACCCAAGTTAGACTATGTATTAGGGCACAAAGAAAGTCTCAATAAATATAGGAAAATTGAGAGTACATCCCACATTCTGTCTGACACAATGGAATAAAGATAATATCAACAGCAACTGAAACCACAAGAAGTACTCTCCTGGAAACTAACGACTACGGAACTGACTGGTCATGGAAGAAATGAAGAAGGAAAAATTAAAAATTCCTACAACTGAAGGGAAATGAAAATTCAACATATCAAAATCTATGGAAAAAATGAAGGCAGTCCTAAGAAGAAAGTTTACAACACTGTATGTCTACATAAAAGCTTTTGGCATTTCAATTTAAGAACTTAAAGATGCACCCAAAGGCTTTAGAGAAAACACGAACAAACAACACCTCCAAGAAGAAACAATAAAAAGAAGTGGATGGGAAATGACAATTAAAATCAGGGATAAAATTAATAAAGTAGAAATGGAAAAAATTACAAAGAACCAACGAAACAAAAAGTTGGACAGGACATCCAGGGCTACACCAAGATACTATGTCTTGAAAAACCTAGGGAAGAAAAACAAAAAGTTTCCCAAGACTGAGAAGCCTTAAACCAAATTAACAACAACAAAAACAAAACAAATACCTTCAATTAACAATCTGTGCTTTTCATCAGCTGGAGCTGAAGATTTGGCTGATTAACAAGAGATAAATACCACTAAAGTGAACATTTGCTTTGCACAGACAATCAATACTAGCCAATTGCGGCTGAAGCATCAGCTGTGATTATGAACACGCCAGGATCACTGAGGCAAAAATCTTCTGGGAAGTGTTAAGGTTAGCACACAAAAGCTGTAGTCCAGAGGGAGCCAGGATGTACCATGGGTAAGGTCTTCCTAGGTTATTTTTTTTTGGCAGCGGACTCTTTATTGCTCTGGGGAGGGCTCAGGAGCTCTTGGTGGGACGGGTGCGTTTCCTCTTCACCACCACGGGCTTCTGGCTTCTCAGGATGGCACTGGCCCTGCTGATGGCCGCCATGCGCAGATTGGGGCGGTACTTGTTCTTTCAGATCATGTGACGGATGCTGCTGAGGGAGACCTGTGCATTCTTGTTGATGGTGGTCCTTATGTAAGATGTGGCTGGTTTCTGCTGACCGGATCTGCGTTTCATGACCACCACGATGCCCTTGCTGTCGGCCGTGGGCTCCACTCCCACGGTCTTGCGGTGAATGAGGCCGTTGTAGCAGAAGGAGTTGCGGGCCTTCAGGTTATTGGGTTCAGTGCTGTAGGTCTGCTTGTTCCTCTTGATCAGGAAGCTGGAGCAGTTGCGCACGACCATCCACTGCAGATGCGCAGACATGGCGGCTGGTGTCCCTACGGCAGCCGGAGACGGAAAGAGCGGTTATTTTTTTTTAATGGTATGAAAGGGTTATGGAGAACAGTTGAGGTATTGTCCCATGTGACAAGATTAGAGTCACTGAACAGAGCTCAGGAGAGACTATTGGTAAAGATGCAGCCCAGTTGTAGCAGGGACCCTAGTATTTTGGAGATGCCACACCCAAAGGAAGACCACCAAGCACTGTAGAGCAGTGCTGGCCTGAGCTTAAGAAACAAGTTTTGTGTGCTCCTTAAAGTGGAACTGGAGAAATGATCCATTTGGACCACAGAAGACTAAGTGATTTTGAACTGTACCCTGCTGGACTTCGGTTTAGTTTTGACTCAATTATGACTGTGTCTTGATTGTTTAATCTCAGAGTAAGAAAGTATTTAAATTATTATTAGTATTATAAGAGCTTACAGATGAAAGACTTAAGATTTTTAGAGAGACACTGGAATTTTAAAGACTTGAAATTAGGAGAGATTTTTGGATATTTTAGAGATGCTGAACCAGACTTTGGATGTTTTAAAGAGACAGAATTTTAGAGTGTTTGAGTTTTTAATTGAGTTTGCCCTGGGAATTTTAAAAGTTGAAAGGTGTGATATTGACATCTTGGGGGGGGAATGGGTACAAAGGAAATGTCCTCATTAAATAGTAATGTGACTGTGTGTCAATTTGAGGCACAGTTTTATGTCAACTTTACACAAACAATGTAGAGTCATTTGGGAAGCACCCTGTCACAATTATATTGCTGCAAAGAGACATTGGCCGAACAGGCCAGCTTCTGGGCCTGTGTTCCAGTGCCTGCGGATCGCCTGGGAACTGCACAGAGCTTCCAATCCCGGTGGGAGCCAAGCACCCCAGACTTCAGGACTTCTCTCCCACCAACAAGACCAGGAAACCAGAGGAGCTAGGGAGACCAAGGGAGCAGCTGTTCCGGCCGCAGGATCAGGTAAAACAGGATCCAGCATAGGGTCCAGGAGACCAGGTAGGAGGCTAAGCATCCCAGATTCCTGTTCTTTTCTCCACCCACGGGACCAGAACTAGGACAAGGAATAGAAAAACTACCAGGTTATTGCACTTGCTAGCACCCACCAAAAGGGAACTCTGGTCCCCAGAACAGTAAGGGGCTCTTTCTGCACTCACTAGAAGAAGAGATGGGAAAGAGACAATACAAAAACACACTCAGCAACAGAAAAACAAATATGACACCACCAGATTCTAGAGATTCCACACCAGCAAGACACCAACATTCCAATGCGAACTAAGCAGAAGAGAACGACCTTAAAACCACTTTCATGAAAATGATAGAGGCCCTAAAAGAGGATATAGGAAAATCCCTCAAAGAAATAACAAACCAAAAAATTCAAGAAATGGAAGAAAAAGCAAACCAAAAAATGCAAGAATTGGAAGAAAAACAAACCAAAAAAGGCAGGAAATGGAAGAAGAAATGAAGCAAAAAATGCAAGAAATGGAAGAAAAAAGCAAAGCAAAAAAATGCAAGAATTGGAAGAAGAAACATACCAAAAAAGGCAGGAAATGGAAGAGAAACAAAGCAAAAAAATGCAAGAAATGGTAGAAAAAACAAAGCAAAAAATGAAAGAAATAGAAAATGCAACTAGCCAAAAAAGGCAGGAAATTGAAGAAGAAACAAAGCAAAAAATGCAAGAAATGGAACAAAAAGCAAACCAAAAAAAGCAAGACATGGAAGAAAGGCAACAAATGGATGAAAAGATAAAGCGAAAATTGCAAGAAGTAATGCAAACACTGCAAGGGTTGAAAACTGATATAGAGACAATAAAAAAACACAATCCGAATAAAGGCAGGAAATAGAAAAGCTGGGCAAACAGTCAGGTACTACCAATACAAGCATTACCAACAGAATAGAAGAGATGGAAGAGAGAATCTCAAGTGTTGAAGATACACTAGGAGAAATGGATTCATCAACCATAGAAAACCTTAAGTCCAACAAATCCTTAACACAAAGCATCCAGGAAATATGGTACACCATGAAAAGACCAAACCTAAGAATAATAGGTATAGAAGAAGGAGAAGAAACCACCTCAGAAGGGCAGAAAACATATTCAACAAAATCATGGAAGAAAACTTTCCCAACCTTAAGAAAGACATGCCAATGAAGGTACAAGAAGCTTACAGAACACCAAATAGAGTGGACCACAAAAAAGTCCCCTCGCCACATAATAAACAAGACCCCAAATATACAGAATAAAGAAAGAATATTAAGAGCAGCTAAGGAAAAAGGCCAAGTAACATATAAAGGCAGACCTATCAGAATTACACCCGAATTCTCCGTGGAAACTCTGAAAGCCAGAAGGTCCTGGATAGATATTCTACCTACACTAAGAGACCATGGATGCCAGCCCAGACTACTATACCTGGTAAAGCTCTCAATCACTATAGATGGAGAAAGCAAGATATTCCATGACAAAACTAGATTCAAGCAATACGTATCCACTAACCCAGCCCTACAGAAAATTTTGGAAGGAAAACTCCAACCCAAGGAAGCTAACTACAACCAGAAAAACATAGGCAATATAGAATCCCTCTCTACCAACAGCCAAAAGAACAAAGGGGTGAAATTCCAAACATAATTCCACCCACAACAACCAATGGAAATCGAAGAAGGATGAGCAATTAATATCCCTCAACATTCATAGCCTTAACTCACCCATAAAGAGACACAGACTATCAGAATGGATTCGAAGACAGAACCCTTCCTTCTGCTGCATACAAGAAACACACCTCACCCTCAAAGACAGACATTACCTGAGAGGTAAATGTTGGGAAAAGATTTTCCTATCAAAAGGACCCAAGAAACAAGCAGGGGTAGCAATCCTAATATCTAACAAATTAGACTTTAAAATAAAATCAATCAAAAGAGATGAAGTAGGTCATTACATACTCATCACAGGTGAAACCCACCAAGATGAAGTGTCTATCCTGAACATCTATGCCCCAAATACAAAGGCATCCACATTCATAAAAGAAACATTATTAGAACTTAAATCACATCTAAAGCCCCACACAGTTACAGTGGGAGATTTCAACACACCACTCTCACCACTAGACAGGAATACCAGACAGAAACTCAACAAAGAAGCAAAGGGTCTAATAGAAGTAATGACCTACTGGGATTAACAAACATCTATAGAACATTTCATCCACATAAAAAAGAATATACCTTCTCTCCACCACATGGAACCTTCACAAAAATCAACCACATACTTGGCAACATATCAAACCTCAGCAGCTACAAAAAATTTGGAATAACTCCATGCATCTTATCAGACCACCATCCTTTAAAATTAGAATACAACAACAACACAAAATGCAGAAACCTACAAACTCATGGATATTGAACAATGTTCAACTGCACCATCCCTGGTCAAAGAAGAAATAAAAAAAGAAATTAAAAACTTCCTCGAAATCAATGAGAATGAAGACACAACATACCCAAACCTATGGGACACTTTGAAAGCAGTGCTACGGGGGAAGTTCATAGCACTAAGTGCCCACATGAAGAAACTGGAGAACAGTTATACTAGAGAATTAACATCACAGCAGAAAGCTCTAGAACACAAAGAAGCAAACTCCCCCAGGTGGAGTAGACTCCAGGAAATAATCAAATTGAGGGCTGAAATCAATAAAGTAGAAACTAGGAAAACAATACAAAGAATCAATGCAATGAAGAGTTGGTTCTTTGAGAAAATCAACAAGATAGACACACCTTTGTCCAAACTTACCAAACAGCAGAGAGTGAACATGCAAATTAACAAAATCAGAAATGAAAAGGGGGACATAACAACGGACTCTGAGGAAATCCAGAGAATCATCAGGTCATACTTTGAAAACCTGTACTCCACAAAATTCGAAAATTTAAAGGAAATGGATGACTTCCTGGATACCTATCACTTCCAAAAAGTAAATCAAGGACAGATAAGCAATTTAAATAAACCTATAACCCCTATGGAAATAGAAGCAGTCATCAAAAGTCTCCCAACCACAAAAAGTCCAGGTCCAGATGGTCTCAGTGCAGAATTCTACCAGAAATTCAAAGAACAGCTTATACCAATTCTTCTCAAAGTATTCCACACAATAGAAGCAGAAGGGTCTTTGCCAAACTCTTTCTATGAGGCTTCAATAACCTTGATCCCCAAACCACACAAAGACACAACTAAGAAAGAGAACTTCAGACCAATATCCCTCATGAACATTGATGCAAAAATACTCAATAAAATACTGGCAAATCGGATCCAAGAACACATCAAAACAATCATTCACCACGATCAAGTAGGTTTCATCTCAGGGATGCAGGGATGGTTCAACAAATGAAAATCCATCAACATAATCCACCATATAAACAAGCTGAAAAACAAAAATCACATGATCATCTCACTAGATGCTGAAAAAGCCTTTGACAAAATCCAACACCCCTTCATGATAAAGGTCTTGGAGAGATCTGGGATAACAGGGACATACTTAAACATAATAAAAGCTATATACAGTAAACCAACAGCCAACATCAAACTAAATGGACAGAAACTCAACGCAATTCCTCTAAAATCAGGAACAAAACAAGGCTGTCCACTCTCTCCATACCTTTTCAACATGGTAATTGAAGTTCTCGCCATTGACATACAACAACAAAGGGGCATCAAGGGGATACAAATTGGGAAGGAAGAGGTCAAACATTCACTGTTTGCAGATGATATGATAGTTTATATCAATGACCAAAAGAATGCTACCAGGGAACTCTTACAGCTGATTTACACCTTCAGCAAAGTGGCAGGCTACAAGATCAACTCAAGAAAATAAGTAGCCCTACTATATACAGAAGATAAGAGGGCTGAAAAAGAAATCAGAGAAACATCACCCTTTACAATTGCCACAAACAACATAAAATACCTTGGGGTAATGCTAACCAAACAAGTGAAAGACCTCTATCGCAAGACCTTTGAATCTTTAAAGAAAGAAATTAAAGAAGCCCTCAGAAAATGGAATGATCTCCCATGCTCTTGGATAGGTGGGATCAATGTAGTAAAATGGCAATCTTGCCGAAAGCAATCTACAGATTCAATGCAATCCCCATTAAAATCCCAGCAAAATTATTCACAGACCTTGAGAGAACAATAATCAATTTTGTATGGATAAATAAAATACCCAGGATAGCCAATACGATCCTGTTCAACAAGGCAATGTCTGGAGGCATCACCATCCCTGACCTCAAGCTCTATTATAGAGCTATAGTCTTGAAAACAGCTTGGTATTCGCACAAAAATAGACAGGTAGACCAATGGAATCGAATTGAAAACCCGGACATTAACCCACACACATATGAACATATGATCTTTGAAAAAGAAGCTAAAAATATACAATGGAATAAAGAAAGCATCTTCAACAAATCATGCTGGCATAACTGGAGGCTGGCATGTAGAAGAATGCTCATCGATCCATGTTTATCACCTTGCACAAAACTAAGTCCAAATGGATCAAAGACCTCAACATAAATCCAGCCACACTGATCCTCTTAGAAGAGAAAGTGGGTGGTACCCTTGAACGAATTGGTACAGGAGACAGCTTACACCACTAGCACAGACAGTGAGATCAACAATTAATAAATGGGACCTCATGAAACTGAGAAGCTTCTGTAAGGCAAAGGACACAGTCAGCAAGACAAAAAGGCAGCCCACAGAATGGGAAAAATATTCACTAATCCCACATCTGACAGAGGGTTGATCTCCAAAATTTACAAAGAACTCAAGAAGCAAGTATCCAAAACACCAAAGGACCCTATTAAAAAGTGGGCTGCAGAACTAAATAGAGAATTTTAAATAGAGTAGTCTAAAATGGCTGAGATGCACTTGAGAAAGTTCTCAACATCCTTAACCATCCGGGAAATGCAAATCAAAACAAATCTGAGACACCATCTCACTCCTGTCAGAATGGCTAAAATCAAAAACACCAACGGCAAGTTATGCTGGAGAGGATGTGGTGAAAGGGGGACACTCCTCCATTGCTGGTGGGAGTGCCAACTGGTTCAGCCACTTTGGAAATCAGTATGGAGATTCCTCAGAAAAATGGGAATAAACCTACCAAAAGACCCAGCAACTCCACTCTTAGGCATATATCCAAAAGATGCCCATTCATACAACAAAGATGACTGTTCCACTATGTTCATAGCAGCATTATTTGTAATAGCCAGAACTTGGAAGCAACCTAGATGTCCCTCAACCGAAGAGTGGATAGAGAAAATGTGTTACATTTACACAATGGAGTACTATTCAGCAGAAAAAAACAATGGAATCCTGAGATTCGCAGGCAAATGGATGACACTAGAAGAAACCATCCTGAGTGAGGTAACCCAGTCACAAAAAGAGAAACATGGCATGTACTCTCTCATATATGGATTTTAGACATAGATCTGGGGAGTGCCAGCCTACAATCCCATGGCCAGAGAGTCTAGGAAACAGAAACTTCATTCAGTGGCTGATCGAAGAAGAGGCAGACTCCCTCGGTTAAGTACTGAGCTGAACTCAAGAAAGCCAGTAACAGACAGGGAAGACTGATGACCAAAGGGATTAAGACTAGGCTGTTTTAACCCCAGAAACAGCTGACCTGACAAGGGTTAACTCTTGAATCCCACACTGATGCGTGGGAATCCAGCATGGGACTGATCAACACCACCTGAGTGGGGGTATCAGTGAGGGGGCCTAGATAATCTATTGATCCTTGGGCAGTAGATCAGTATTCATCCCGAGTATACACATGGACTTTGGACTCCCATCCAACAATGTGAGATGCACGCTCACCCTGAACTCTTGTGGGAGGGTCTGGGCCCTGCCCTGGATGAAATGACAGACTGTGGACACCCCCATGGAGGGCCTCACCCTCCCTGGGGAAATGAGGGGATATTGGGGGAGTTGGGGGGGAGGGCACGGGAGGAGGGGAGGGAAAGGGAGAGGGACCTGGAACTGACTTGTGAAGCAACCTTGTTTCTTATCAAAATTTAAACTGAAAAAAATAAAAAACATAAAAAATATAAAAAAATAAAAGCTGAAAAAAATCATAAACAATATATCACCAAAAAAAATAGAGACATTGGCCACAGACACTCGTAGAAGAGAAAGGATTTCACTGTCAGAGGTCCCATGAGTATTTATCCCTAGTGTGCAAATGCACCTCAGGAGCCCACTCCCCATGGAGGTCCATGTTCTCAACCTAGATATTTGGGGGAGGGAGGGCCAAGGGCCTCTCCCTAATGATGTGATAGACTTTGATGATCCCCCAAGGAAGGCCTTACCCTCCCTGAGGAATGGATGGCAGGTAGTACGGGGAGGATGGGGCAGTTAGTGGGGGTATGGGAGGATGGGAGGGAGAGGGAACTGGAATTAATTTGTAAAATAATATTGTTTCTAAACAAAAAAGAAGAGAAAGGATTTAATTGAAGTGTTATTTTTATTTTTTATATGTTTACTACACAACATAAGACAAAATTTCAAACCCAAGCATCTATTTGTGATCTTTGCTGCTCCTTCATTGAAGAAACCGCATTCCTTCCATGTGATACAAGGCTTTATTACTACCTTCACCATCTTAACCTAATTATGCATTTTTCCATTTATACAAAATTGTATTTCCATGGTGTACTCAAACTTGTCTTTTAGAAGACTTGGTTTGCAGTAGACTGTGGTGCCTACTTCATACTTTTAAAACTGTGATGCAGTTTCCCTTCTCTCCTATTATTTTTGCAAGAGGGTTCTCCTTTGGAGTGTCTTAGTCTCATTAATAAAATACATTTGTTGTCTCATTTTCTCTCTGTTTCCATGAAAGGCTCCTGACAAAATGTCCCAGCTATCTAGTAAAGTGACCTCAGGGGAGGGGATCTACTTTCTATTTTATACCCATTAAACAGCACCTGGATAGCAGATGATATGTCATCTTAGGGATCCTTAAAAGACACCCAGTCAGTGAGGAGGCCTAGGTAATCTATTGAGCCTTGGGTAGTAGACCAGTATTTTTTCTGGGTATACAAATAGACTTTGGACTCCCATCCAACAATGCGAGATGCGCTCTCAACTGAAATCTTGGGGGAGGGTCTAGACCCTGCCCTGGATGAAATGACAGAATATGCACACCCCCATGGAGGGCCTCACCCTCCCTGGGGAAATGAGGGGATATTGGGAGTGTTGTTGGGAGGGCACGGGAGGAGGGGAGGGAAACGGTGTGGGCCCTGGAATTGACATGTGTTTCTAATTTAAATTTAAAAATAAAAAATATGTATTAAAAAAGTCATCCACATGTGAGGATATGAAAGGTCCCAGTTCAGACTTTTCATCTGTTCTTTTCTGGGGATGAGATTAGGGATTTCTGGTTTATCTTGTTTTTAATAGGGGCCAATGGAGTATATTTCAGGGCATAGTATGGTAGGTCGTGACGATTATGTTGAGTGATATGATTGTCTCCTGAGTCTGTGAATGTTGGATATCTACAGTAGCTGACCCCCCTCTGGGGCTGTCCAGGAGGGATGGGAAAAGAAGAGCATGAGTCAACTCACCTGCTATGTACTTGCTTCCTAATCCTTGTATGGATTATACCTTGCCAAGCATTTAAAATGAAATCCACACTGCTACCCTCTGAGGCTGCCTCTCCCTTTAACTTCCTTTTGTTATGAGGCTTTGAATTTTGAAAAAAAGTCTCTCTCCTAGCAGTTGATGCCCAGCTATTGGCTGTTTTCTGGGGATCACACCCAGGTGAGAGCAGCAAGGTGGTGTCTGACAGTGTCTTTTGTGTTTCTTCCTTGGTTCCTTCTCTAGTCTAAGCTCAGACTCAGCAAAGGAACTGCAATCCAGTCTGTGCTTACAACGAGAATATGAAGCAGTTGGCAAAAAGCAACTGTGCTCATGATCTTGGGTGAGCTCTTTTTGGACTAAAAGGAATGGCTACCTGTGCTTGAGAATGCTGGACAGAGACTTCCAAATTGGAAGGCCAGCTGTTCTTTATTCAAGATGTCCAAGAAAATTTTGTGGGGTTATTTTGTGTTGACAGTTACTCAGATTTTATGTGCAGTTTGTGTTACGGGTAGTAAGAGGAAAGGATAGTTTTGTCCAGAAACACAAATGGCAAGCAAGCTGGGTCCATGAGTGTGGTTAGCAAGAAGAGTAAGGGATAGGTCTGCTTGAGATAGAACCATGGTAACTGCATGAGGGTGATAATCATCTTGTTCTAGGATATGAATGAGGTTTGTGTTCACTCCCACAGCCACATGGAGCCATACTGAGACTACCCAGCCCTCTCCATGGACTCCTATGAAGGGCAAGAAGTAAGTGCATTTTGCAGCCACAAGAGTATCGCTACGAATGAGTATATCTACTGGTACTGGCAGGTTCCCAATTAGGGACCACAGTTTCTTGTTCAAAGATATAAGGTCCATGTGGCAAATGAGTTGGCATCTCTGTTTATCTCTGCTGACAGGAAGTTCAGCACTCTGAGTCTGCCCTGGGTTTCTGTGAGAGACACTGGTCTGTACTACTGCATTGTGGCTGACACACAGTGAGACAGCTGGATCTGCACCTGTGCTGTATCCTGTGGTGGGGCGGTAGTCATAGTCTAGAGGAACCCACTGATACAGTGCTCTCCAGAGTTCCACCATATTTTCATTTTTAAAAGGTGTAAGCGTACATTCTTATGTTACCTTATTTTTTTACATCATTGATTTTTTTAAGTAGGCATTTCAGTTAGATGGTGTAAAATTTAACAAGGGGGCAGGGGCTGGACACATTGCTCAGTGATCAACAGCACTTTTTGCTTTTGCAGAGGACTTGTTTTTTTAACTAGCCCCCACATGGTGGCTCACAACCATTTGCAACTCTAGTTTCAGGGCATCCAATATTCTTTTTCTGACCTCTGCAGGCACCTTGTATATACATACATAATAGAGCAAAGCACTCAGACATATAAAATAAAGTAGTAAGAGATAGTTTAGACTTTGATACTGTTATCCTATAAGGGTCCTGACCATGTGACTGTTCTCAGTAAGGTCATGTGGTGCTCGAGTTCTTCTTTTTAGCAAATGGGCATATTTTAGTTTTGAAGTATAGATATGAACACATGTGCACACACATTCTACACATGCTCTGCATATTGAGTATATATATAATATATGTTTCAGTTTTTGAAAAGTGTAGCCTGCAAGGTGGTTATTTATCACACAAATTTTTGAACATGCTACAGCTATGTACAGTGTGGTTTCCCAAATCCAGATGTCTCTTCCTTTCCCTTCCTCTTTTATGCTGTTTGTTCCATGACACTTCTGTAATTGCTACATAAAGAAGAGCAAGGATGATGGTGGAACAGTGGATAGAGAGGGTTTTCTTTCTGATTGGCATGCATATTGTGTGTGTGTGTGTGTGTGTGTGTGTGTGTGTGTCTCACTGTGCCAAACTGGCCTTGTAATTGCCATTTTCCTGTGCCAACTTTCTGAGGGCTTGTGTGAAAAGTGTTTGCTGACACATTTAACACCATAGATTATTTTGTAATATCAAATCAGATTCTGGACTATTATTGTTTTGTCATCTTGTTAGGGGTATTGCAGCTTTATCAAGACTGTGGGAGTAAGGTCACTGGTGTTGATATCAAGCAGAAGCAGTATGTGATGGTGTCTTCTGCTCAGCCTGATGGGACTAGACAGTGGATCGGAAGTACTTCTGTCTCATCCCTCAGAATTTGATTGTGAAATATTCTGAAAAGAAAAAAGAGAGTTAGAGATAAAAATCTCATCTTGTGTTAACATTTTCTTTCTCTTTTTCTTTTTTCTTCTTCATTGTGTGTGTGAGAGAGAATCAGAGAGGGGGGAGAGGGAGAGGGAAGAAGAGGGACAGGAAAGAGGGAGGGGGAGGGAGGGTGATGTTCTCTGTGTAGCTCTGGCTGTCCTAGAATTCACTCTGTAGACGAAGCTGGCCTTAAGCTCTCAGATATATGCCTGCCAATGTTTCCTAAGTGTTGGGATTAAAGTGGTGCACCACCAATGCCTTGCTTTGTTAACATTTCCCTAAACAGGAATGAGAAGTTTACAAAATATTGAATAGAGTCTGGGCACTGAATTTCCAAGATACAGCCAAGCATCACAAACTTAGGTTTAGGTTTAGGTTTTTGAGTCTTTGGTGTGTGTATGTGTGTTGATGTATTTTATAACATGCTTTATAAAAATACAGAATAGTGTCTGGAGATATGGCTCAGGGCTTAAGGATATTTGTTTCTGCAACACCCGGGAGACCAGGCTCTGCACCTTGTAGGGCAGCACAATCACTCCAATCCTAATGGTTGATGTGTGGGTGACCCAGCCCTGAAGTTGTGAGTGTGTAAGGGCTGTTTCTATTAATCATCTGTCATGTGGTGGCCTGGATGGTGTACATGAGACAGGTGGGAGAGCTGGACCTGAGGTAATAAGAGTGGGAGAGCTACTTCTTCCCTTCATCAGCTGCAGCTCTCAGGAGAGTGGCCCCTACACCTCACCTGAACAACACAGTAGAGATGACCCTGAAGGTATATGTGTGGGAGAACCAACCCTGAGGACATGAAAGCAGGAGAACTGGCCCCTCCCCTTCCTCATTTCTGCAAGAGGTGAACTAGCCAGGGCATTGCAGGAGAGCTCACCTTGGTGGTGAGGACAAGGGAATACTGGTGGGTTGACCAATCCTGCAACTACCCAGGCCCAGAAACAGGTTTGGCCCACCCCAATATCCTTCCCATGTGTAATATGCTGGAGCACATGAAGGGACTAGTCCTGCAGAACCATATCTGCAGGGTCTACATGACACAGGGCAAAAGCAGGATAACCCAGAGGAGTTCCAGTGAGGGCCCAGCATAGAGAGCAGAGTTCTCAAACCAGACCAGCATAGAAAGCAGAGTTCTCAAACCAGACCAATGACTTCCTTCTATGAACATTTGCATGTAAAAATAAATGGACAAAAGGATTTACTGTGTGACTCAGCATATCATGCTACAGCTTCCATGACAAGTCCCTCCCCTTTTTCTTTTTTTCTCTTAATGGGGGAGAGGATACAAGGGCAGAGGGTGGCTACACAGGGATGGAAAATAAATGGGATTGAGATGCATGATGTGAAAGGCAAAATGAATGAGTAAAAAGGACCTACATGGTGACTCAACCACCTGTAACTCCAATTCCAGGAATCTGACATGCCTTTCTAGTATCAGAGGGCTCTCTATAATCACACACTCACACACAAACACACACACATGCATACACACACCCATATATATATACATATATACACACATATATATGCAAACATATATACACAGAAATACACACACATACATGCATACATACACACATAGACACACATATACATACAGAATATATACAAAAAGGGAAAATACTCATTCACATAAAATGAACATAAATAAAAATACATGACTGATATTTCTAACTGGTCTCCCCAGCATGGGGTTGGCACTCTCACATGGCAGCTCATATTCCGAAGGGCACAGAAGTAGAATTGCTTCCTTAAGGTGGCATGTCTCTCTCCCTGCATTCTATCATTCAATTGCTTGTATCGAAGAATGCAGGCCCTTGTGGGAGGGGTGCTATAAATAGAAAGTAGGAGCCATTGGGCATCACTACTAGAAGACTATTGCAATAGTTATTTTAGGAGGAACTAGAGAGCCATGATGAATAAGATGGATATAGGAAGCAAAATGAAACAGAGTGTGGTATGTATACTTATGATCCCAGCACTTGGGAGGCGGTGGCAAGACAATCATGAATTAGAGGACAGCTTTGGTAACATAAACTCTATCTCAAAAATAAACAAAAAACAAAAGCAAAATTCACACAAATCTCAAAACCAGTAGATAACCATGGTTTATAATCTGGCATTCATAATTTAAAACAATCGGGTGAAAATATTAACTACGTATATGGAATGATGAACTGATATTTAAAGACTATTTTGTATCTTTTCATTGCCAGGGGATTGAACCTGGGTCTTTTGCATATACTGGCCAAGACTTTGGTTAATTCTTGAGTGTCAGTCTTTTAAGGACTAAATCATTTCTTCTGGGAGTGTTAATTTTTAAAACTGAAGTTTTAAAATTGAAAGTAGATAATGGGGTAGGAATCTGTAAGCATTGCAACCCAGAGAGAAAGGTATGCTGGCAGCCCAGAGTCAAAAAATACCACAAAGTCATGGCAAGCACAGAAGCTTACAGCTCTGGGGAAAGATTTTCTCAGTGCAGGTGTAACAATTCTGCTCTTCCAAGCTCTGCTGGGAAAACCCTCCCTGGGAAGAGCAGAATTGTGGTACACCACTAACACCCCCATACACACACTGAGGGAACATTTCCTGAGCAAAAGTAATGCATTCTTATTTGCTTTGCTCTGTTTCAGTTCAGTGAATGTTTTTACAGCTAGGTTCTGCTCCTGCAAACATGTCAAGAGGTTTACTGGGGAGGAAAATTCCAGGATGGCAACTACCTCTAGGGTGAGAAGAGGCAGCAAACCGAATAGGGTACAATGTTTATAGGAATTCTTGGGTAGGGGCTATGGAGCATGCATTGTTGGTATTTTGTGGCCTGATACTGGGGCAAGAACAGGGATTGGTGGGATTTTGTGCTCAGGGAACTCAGAGATTGGTGATGTTTAATGCTGAGGGATTGGTGTAATTCTTCAGCCTGACTTGGGGCAAGCTCAGGGATTGCTGTGATTTCAAGCCCTGGTCCTGGTGTCAAGTCAGGGGCAGGGTGTTTTTTCCTTGGCCCTTTTTGCCCCACAGTATTGAAAACAAAAAATGGATAATAAAATATGTTTAGCCGGTAAGTACATATTATGGGGTAATATAATGATTGTATGTCTTTTCTTGTTCTGCTTTCCCTTTTTTTGTGGAATTTCTGACTGCTTTCTTTCCTTCCACTTACCTTAATAAGGTATGTGCTTCCATTTCTGACTTGGGACCTCTCAGTAAGAACATAGCATGGTATTGCTTCAATGTTGCCTGGTTGTTCATTTGCATTTCTTGCAGTGAGTTAAATTTTCATACTGTGATTTCTCTGATCACTGGTTTGTCTGTATGTTCTTTACCACCATTGAAAATACCTTTGTCTCTAGAAAGAACTTGCACGTGACCTGCCCTGCAACTACTCAGGCCCAGAACCAGAATTATGAATTGGCCTACTTCAACATCCATCCCATCTGTGATCTGCTGGAACAGGTAAAGGGACTGGTCCTGAAGACTCAAATCTTCAGGATTTCCACAACACAGGGCAACAGCAGAATATCCAAGAGGAGTTACACTGAGGGCCCTGTTTTGATAGTGTAGCAGAAATGAGAGGCCTTGAGCCAAGCCAACGACTCTTTGCAATGAACTAAAGATGTATGGGTCACAAATAGAAGGGTATATTTGTGACCCACTGTGTCACACTACAGCTTCCATGGCAAGAAGTTTTACTCTTTTTGTCTCTCTCCACAGAGTATTGTTTAGCTAATCATGTTTAGGGACAAACTACCTGCTTTGACATGAAAAAATAGACACTCCTGGAAGAAACATGTATTTGTTTATAGTCTGTTAGTCCGTAGTCTAATATGTTACATCATCTTGTGATAAGTAAGGTACATATCCATAATTTCAGTGTATTCATTACTTCTCTATTGCTGTGATAAAACTTCATAGCCAAGGTAACTTACAGAAAGAAGAATGTATTTGGGTGTTACAGTTCAGAGGGTCAGAGTCCATGATGGTGGAGTGGAGGCACCAGGCAGTAGGCAATTGAAACAGTAGCTGAATATTCACATCTTGAATCACAAATAGGAAGTAGAGATCAGACTGGGCATGTTGCATGGTTTTTTGTGACAGGATAAGACAGTGCAGACATTCCTCCACATTTCATTCTTGTCAAGGCCATCCAAGTTTTAACTAGAATCTGAGAATCCTGTTGAAAATTACCCAGCTCTACTCTAGGACCCAGGGTCAAGATGCCCCAGCTGATTTATCTTAGCTTCTGTAAACATCAACCTCCAGGTAACTGCTTATCCAAACATCTGTTCAAATGCTTGCTTCAATAGAATCCCCACCACCATGTACACTGCTGAGCAAGATGCCAGGATGTGGTTTCTGCTTTTAAACTCCTGTGATCTATACACTTATGCTATATGTAGGACGCAAATCCCTGAGTATAGTCCCAGCTGCCTGGAATAAAGACTTTCAATTGGCTATAAACTATGTCCGAGTGGTCATCTTTGGTCAGCTCCCCATCACATTTTGAAGTCTCAAAGCCTGCTCCCAAGGGCATCCTTCGTAGATAGCCACCAACTAGGGATCAAACATTCAAATTCGTGAGGTTATTGGGAGACATTTTGTTCAAGCCACCACACTCAGATAATCTGTTCTTTAAGGGGAACAATTTCAAAATCAAGTCAGATTTCTTATCTCTTTTTAAAGGCTAACTTCTTTGTTGGAGGGAACTATTGTTATTAATATATGGAAGAGATCTACTTACTGGCTTTCCGCTCATGCTTTACTCAACTCAGTTTCTCATACAACCCAACACCACTTGTGGAGGGATGGCACTACCCATGATGAGCTGGACACTCCCTCATCAAGAAATCCCATGGTAAGCTGGACCCTCCTGTAGGAGGAAGTCTGTATGCTGCCATTAAACATGTGACTTATTAGAGGCACATACAGATGAGGTAATAAAAGGGCAGTTTACCACACCGCTAACCACACCCACTTTAGGCAGGACTAAAGACGTATACGGCTGGACATAAAGACGTATACGTACGTAGGCGGAACTACGTCACTAGCCAGGCCCACTTTTGGGCATGGCTAGGAGGCATTACAGGGGAAGGTATAAAAGACAGCACACAGGAAGTCTCGGTCTCTTTTCCCGGAGTTCGGCTTCTGGTCTGGCAGCGGAAAACTGCTTGGTTCATCTGGGTTGCTTGTTTGGTATCTTGTGAGTAATTTCTACAATAAATACTTAGTTTTACTTTCAGTAATTGTGTGGCGCCTATCATTACAGCGTCTTTTGGAGCCTACAGTTTGGTGTTGGAAGCGGGATTGGAATCCGGATCCAGGCGCCCAGAAAAGCGGCTCCTCTCGGCCCGAACAGGCACACGTGGACTCTCCTTTCGCTAAGTTCCTCACCACTTCGCTTGGCAAGGCACGATTCCTGCTGCCAGGAATCAGCACCTTCTACCTGCCGGTAAGGTTAGGCGGTATTCCAAGATTTCTCTCGCGGCCACATGCAGTTTTACTTGCGACCTGCTGACTTTAGGCAACGTGCTCTTTTGCTGGCAGCCTGTTGATTTTGGCCTGAATTACTCCACTGGTAATGAACGTAACTGCTTTATACAATGTCAACAGCTAACATTATGATGCAGGATGTTAAGAATTTTCTTGTTTTTTGTATGGAGGGGATTTTAGAAAGGATTGAGGACCTAACTGAAAGGTACTTCCTACCCACGATGGTGATTATTAGCTTCATACGCAATATAATTTTGTTAATGAAATGGCTCAAAAATAGGACTAAACTTATACAGGTCATACAGTCATCGCAGGATAGTTTTGAAATCTTAATACAAAGGATTCAGGAAATGCAAAATTCATTGCAGGAGAGTAAGAAAGGGTTGGTAGAAAATATTCAGGATATTAAAAATGATAATGTAGGTCTGACGAACAGGTTTAAAGAGACGGAACACAAAATTGAATTACTATAAGGAAAAATGTGTTCCACAGATAGAATTGAAAAATTGGAACATTATGTTGAAACATTTAACGAAAAACACAGTTCCATGTTTGATGATTTCACTAGCAAATTACAAAGACTGGAACATAAAATTGAAATGCTAACAGAAAAGAATTGTTGCATGTCTGAGAGCAATGATAAACTAACTGATAGAATATCATTTGTGGAAGGCAGTTTACATGCTACTGAGGTACTTTCTAAGGATGAGAATATTAGAAATTTGGAATCACATATAAATGATGAATGTAAAAAAATGAAAGATTCCATGACATCCTTAGAAAATTATTTGTCCCAAGAACTTCAAGAGCTCAGAGAAACAATGATGAATAGACTGCAGGAATTAGAAGACGCTCAATCTGATACTTCAGAATCAGAAATACAGGCAACAGGTCAGGACAGGAGTTTCTCAAAGCTTCTCAAATGCCGGAAAGATCTCCCTAAGGTTGCTATGCATTCCCCTATGGTTTTTCCAGTATCTGTAACAGAAAAACCAGCAACGAAGAAACAAACAAATGGTCCCATTGCTTATCACTGGGAACCTATACAGATGAAGGATCTAAAGAATATTAAGGAGGCCATTGTCTTGTATGGTCTTCATTCTCCCTTTGTCAGGGAGCTCCTTACCTCATGGGCTACTGTAAATAAAGTAACCCCAAAAGACTGGGCCCAATTAGCCTCTGCAGTGCTCGACAATTCTTGTCAAATTCAATGGAGAGCTTTATGGAGGCAAGAAGCTAAAGCTATAGAGATTCAGGAATTAAAGAACGGATATGAGGTACCCCAAGACAAGATTCTTGGGGAGGGGCCTTATGCTGACACGTAGGTTCAATCTGCATATGACGAGCACATGTTGTCTTTGTGCCATACAGCTGCTTTAAATGCCTTGGATAAGGTTTGTGAAACAGGAGAGATAATGCAACCCTATACCAAGGTATTACAGGGCCCAAGGGAAAGGTTCACTGAATTTTTAGAGAGATTATCCAGAGCAGTAGAAGTATAGGTAACGAATCCAGAATCCAGGAGTCTCCTTATAGAATCTTTGGCATATGAGAACGCAAAACCTCAATGCAGGCAGGTAATTTGGCCATTAAAAATAAGATCAGCGCCATTGGAGGAATGGGTCCTACATACAGCGAACCTGGAATGTAAATTCAGGATACAGGAGTTTGGGTAGGTGAAGCTATTTCTACAGGCTTGAGGAGGTACCTGGATGCCAAATACCCTACCTGTGATGATATAGAGGCCTGGGTAGGGAAGGATATTTCCAAGAATGTTAATAGGCATAAGGATGCAACATGCTTTAACTGTGGTAGCATAGGACATCTTAGTAGGAACTGTAGACAACGCATTCCTAGAAATAATGCTTTTACCAGGAATGCATCAAACAGAAGGCCTAAGCCTCCTGGTCTATGCAGGAGGTGTGGGAAGGGGCGCCATTGGACTGATGAATGCTTTTCCACAACAGACACACAAGGTAGATCTTTAAAGCCAGGAAAATGGGTTCAGGGGCTCAATGGAGCCCCAAAAAGGAAGATTATCCGGTCATTCCCAGTGACAGTGGAGGACAGCCTCTCCCAGGACAATTAGAAGATCCACTGCCCATTGTAAATAATACAGCACTGGATAATACATTAGCTCCAGAGGATGAATCAATTACATCAGGAGGAGATACAAAGCATATATTTTGGCAAACTTCTATACAATATCATAGACCCAAGCTACCAGTTAAGGTTAATAATTGGGTGATTTACGGCTTATTGGACAACGGAAGTGACGTCACTATCATTAATCAGCAATCCTGGCCCCCCAACTGGGCTTTAAAGGAGGTTAATGTTCAATTCTTAGGGATTGGAACCCTTTCTGAAGTTAAACAGAGTGTTAGATGGATTGACTTTATTGGGCCAGAAGGACAGAGAGGAAGGTTAAAGCCATATGTTGAAGATATTGCTATAAACCTCTGGGGTCGTGATCTACTCCAGCAATGGAATACGCAGATTAACATTCCTCCGGTATCAGCTAGGAATTATAGACAAGCTCTTAGTGGTAGAAAGAATATAGTAAGGCAGTACAGAAAACAGATGCCAAATGTACAGGCTGTAAAAAACAAGATGCTTGTGCCAAACCTACAGAGCAATCAAAAGTTCTACTATTAAAATGGATGACAGATGAACCCGTCTGGGTGGGTCAATGGCCTATGACATCTGAGAAGTTAGAGGCTTTGGAGAAGTTAGTTCAGGAACAGCTAGATGCTGGACATATTGAGGAATCAACTAGTGCATGGAATTCGCCTGTTTTTGTTGTCAAGAAGAAGTCTGGTAAGTGGAGAATGGTTACTGATCTTAGAGCCATCAACAAGGTAATTCAGCCTATGGGGTCTCTACAACCTGGGATGCCGTTACCTTCTCTAATTCCTAAGGATTGGCCAATTATAGCTATAAACTTAAAAGATTGTTTCTTCACCATACCATTACAAGAAAACGACAGAGAAAAGTTTGCCTTCATGGTACCTACCTAAAATAATTCCCGTCCGGTGCAGAGATTCCAGTGGAAGGTACTACCTCAAGGTATGTTAAACAGTCCAACTTTGTGTCAATATTTTGTGAATAAACCTCTAGAAATAATTCGTAAAAAATTTCCACATTCGTTATTATATCATTGTGTGGGTGACATATTATTGTCTGATTCAAATAAGGATACTTTGGAAAAGAGGTTTGAGGCAGTAAAGGAAATTTTGCCTCGCTGGGGATTACAAATTGCCCCAGAAAAAATACAAAGGGGAGATTCTATTAACTATTTAGGTTATAAAATAGATGCTCAGAAAATTTGACCACAGAAAGTACAGATCAGAAGAGATCATTACCGGACTCTTAATGATCTTCAAAAACTATTAGGAGAAATCTCTCAATTACAGACAATTATCGGTGCAGAAGGGCATGATTTAAAACACCTGAAAATGCCCTAAAAGGAGATAAAGACCTAAACAGCCCAGGAGTACTATCAGCTGAGGCTGAAAAAGAATTAGAATGGGTAGAAAAGTGAATATTAGAAGCACATGTGGACCGTGTGGTTCCAAATCTGGACTGTATTCTAGTCATTTTACCATCTAGAGAATACCCCTCAGGAATATTAATGCAGAGGGAAGACATCATTCTAGAATGGGTATTTCTGCCACATAAACAGAATAAAAAATTGAAAACATATATAGAAAAGATCTCCGATTTGATATTAAAAGGTAAATTAAGGCTTCGTCAACTCACTGGGAAAGACCCAGCTGAAATTATTGTACCTTTAACGAATGAGGAAATTTCCTCCTTATGGAAGGATAATGAGTATTGGCAAATAGCTTGCAGTGACTTTTTGGGAAGTATTAGTAATAACTATCCCAAACCAGAAAGAATCAAATTCATAAAGAAAACAATTTGGATTCTTCCACGTATCGTGACGCAAACACCTATTTCTGGAGTTCTTACCTTTTACACTGATGCAAACAAATCAGGTAAAGCAGGGTATAAATCAGGAGATGTAAGTAAAGTAGTTCAAAGCCCTTACAACTCCGTACAAAAGGCAGAGTTATATGCCATTCTCATGGTACTTAAAGATTTTACAGAGCCTCTCAATATAGTCACAGATTCTCAGTATGCAGAAAGAGTTGTCTTGCACATTGAGACTGCAGAATTTATTCCTGATAATACAGAATTAACCTCATTGTTTTTACAATTGCAGGAAATGATCAGAAACAGGACTCATCCTATATATATAACACACATCAGATCCCATACAGGTCTGCCAGGTCCTCTGGCACAAGGCAATGATGAAATTGATCGTTTATTAGTAGGTAATGTGTTGGAAGCTTCAGAATTTCATAAGAAACACCATGTTAACAGCAAAGGTTTAAAGAAGGATTTTTCTATCACCTGGCAACAAGCCAAAGAAATAGTAAGAAATTGTCCCAGTTGCTCATTCTACAATCAAACTCCATTACCAGCAGGTTGTAATCCTAAAGGTGTTCACAGAAATGAACTTTTGCAAATGGATGTATTTCACTTCCCAGAATTTGGCAGTTTGAAATATGTACACCATACCATAGACACGTTCTCAGGCTTCCAATGGGCTACTGCCCTCAGCTCTGAAAAAGCTGATTCTGTTATTACACACCTCTTAGAGGTGATAGCTGTTATGGGTATACCTAAAACAATAAAAACTGACAATGCTCCAGCATATGTCTCCAGTAAATTGGAACAATTCTTCAAATATTATAATATAAAACATGTAATTGGTATACCTTACAATCCCACAGGACAAGCAATAATTGAAAGATCTAACCGAACCTTAAAAGAGATGCTTCATAAACAGCCAGGGAAACAAAGACACCTAAATACAGGTTACACAATGCTTTACTAACGTTGAATTTTCTTAATGCTGATGAAAAAGGACAAACTGCAGCAGAAAGACACTGGACTACAGAGAAGACTTCTGAACTGAACCAACCGGTGTATTTTAAGGATGTTATGACCTCAGTCTGGAAACCAGGATATGTGTTACGTTGGGGAAGGGGTTATGCTTTTGTTTCCACAGGAGAAGAAAAGGTTTGGGTTCCATCAAAATTAATTAAAATTCGATCAGAACAGAAAACATCTCAGGGGGAGGAAGATAACAGCCCATCTACAAATTCATAGTCCACCATGGGTAAAGTGACCTCCTAAAAGGAAAGAGAAGTGTTTTGTTTTTTGTCTTCACAGGTAAACTCAGCAAAGAATACTGGACATATGGATTCCTGTAGAAGAATGAATAGCTACCCTGAGGACCATCAAACAAACAGTAACTCACTGTGTGGTATCAAAGTCTAAATCTCTCTATATTACTTTTTCATAGTACCCTTTTATCTTTATTTCTCCACATACCTCAGTCCCCATTCATTTAACTGAAGCTGGCTTTGGAGTTGGATTTGCTCTCCTACTCTAAACTCAAGCATATTATTTAAATACGATTCTGAATTTCTGTACTATATCAAAGAGCCATTGATATAAGACAGAAGAAATAAAATGAGGGACTGTTATCTGTGGATTTCTTTTTCTGTAAAGTCTAATTTCCTTCAATTTTACCATCTTCCCTATTGTCACCTCTTCCGGTATGCATACATATGAAAGTTAAAATATTTCTTTGTTAACATTAATGTTTGAGTTTTCCAGAGAACAAGGGATTTCCTGACAGCAATCATCAACTGCTTCAGAAAGAGAATGAGGATCCACTTCCTTGACTTCACCTGATTCGACTGGAGGCATCTGAACTGCCCCACATCATTGACTCCACCTGACAAGCACTATCCTGAAACTGGCTTGAAACTACATCACTCTACACAACTCTGGACCAAGAAACTGAAACAGCACATCTTCTACAATCTGCCCAGAGCTTCAGATGAGAGCTTCAATCAACACTAGAACCCCAGTCAGGAACTTCCATCAAGCATCTCCTGCCATACAGAGACTGTCTTATCTACAGAGATTTTGTTATACTAACATTTCCTTCTCACAGGTCCCCATGAGATTATCATCGTCCCATCTCAGCAGGAAGTATTTTTGAGAATTCCACGCCCCCTCTCCCTACTATTGATATTATAAGATAGTTTACACCTGTTAGTGTTAGTTTTCAATTATTTTAGAGTTGGGATTGGAAGGAGATGTTCATATTTGGATATTTCTTTCAGATAAGTTTAGGTTTAGATAGAATAGATGTTTGATACATTTTGTTCATGGACACAAGTTAGTTGTTCTTATTTAGACTAAAAGGGGAATTGTAGGAGGAAGTCTGATGCCGTCATTAAACATGTGACTTATTAGAGGCTTGAAATAGACATTCGTTTCACATTTGAAGCATTTATCGTAATACACTCAATTTGATAAAAGTTTTGTGAAGAAAAAAATGACAATTTCAGATTACATGTGTATTATTGGAAATATTTGAATATTGTGTTACTCAGTGGTAGAGCAAATAAACTACTATTCATGAGGCTTTGAAGGAGTCATTCTCCGTCACCTCAAAAATATTAATAATTGTAAAAAGACCCTCTGGTAGTTTGAAAAGAATATATAGGTTCCTATGTTTGAATACTTGGTTCCCAGATGATAAACCTAGGAAGAGTTAGGAGGCATGGTCTTGTTACTTACTCTGCTTTGTGGTTGTGTCTCAAGATGAATGGTCTCAGCTATTGTTCAAGTACCATGCCTCAGCATCATGCTCTCCATCATTATGGACATGGACTCTAACTCACTGAAACTGTAAGCCCCAAATAACTTTTTCTTCTGTAGGCTGACTAGGCCATAGTGTCTCTCCACATAAACATTCAATTAACTAAGACAAGCCCATATAACTTGCATTCCTAGAGAAATAAAGAAACTAAAGATATTGAATACCTATTGAATTGAATGGAATTCCCCTTCCCCTGATATGTGACTTGACTTGGTAGGAGAGGTGACAAAGGCTGATAAAGAAGACTGAACTGTGCACAGGGATGAAGCACCACCTTGGAAACATGACTGGTGGTGACCGACTGACCTTTGTGAACCTGACTTTTGATTGTGACTATGATTGCTTCTGCTGGCATTGCACTACCCAAATGTCCATCAAAAGTGACATATTTCATATTCTTGAATTGAGATAATGTACGTCAGTTAAAATCACTGAAACAGATTTTTATGACATCCCATGTCTCCAAATTTTTTAGTAAAAAAGGAAACCTAACAATCATCATACAATGATTTATCATTGACTATATACATATATATATATACATATACTTATATATACATATATGCATATATACATATATATATATATATATATATATATATATATATATATATATACCCAGAGCTAACTGCATAACATACACCTATGTATTAGAAATTCAAAGTGAAATTCAGGAAACAAAGTTCATCAACTTTGTTTTCAGAGAATGAAAAGGAATAGCATTGAGTTGAAAAATAAGGACAATAACAAGTTTATTGGCAAATGTGTTGGGGCACATATATGATATTTCAGATATAAGCCTCCGCTCAATTCCAGGAGCTCGAATCTCCTATTGTCTTGTAGGTGTCAGGTGGATACCTCCGGTTGGCCTGGTCACGGTGGAAAATGGCTTCTAGTTTTTGTAACAATAGACCTAGGCCTCACACCCATCATGAGGGCTAGTGGGATGTGTCTGGGGAATAGTGGGATGTGCGTGAAGACTGTCGCAATTATGGAGTATCCGAGGACTTGTGCATGTGCTTTTTAGTGCTTTCTAGGATCATCTCTAGGGTTAAAGGAAGTGTTTCCTAGTCAGCCCTATATATGTGATAATGGATGTCTTCTGCCAGTACCTCCATATTTGGAAAGCTATTTAAGAGGATGCTTGAATAATCCGTGGTCTTCATTGTGAACTGAGAGCCCTCCTTAGATAACATGATGTTTCTGTCTTGCCCTTTGTGCTGCTGGGTAGCTAGAACTTCCCTGATCCACACTCACCCACTCAGAGTCAGACCAGGGAACTGGCATTATTTCGTCTGTTAAGCAAACAAACATAAAGTTCTTCCTCCTCCTTCTACTTTTAAAATTGGTAATGGCAGCAACTACCTGGGTAGATCATCTTGACTCAGCTCTTACAAAGGAAAACTACACTTTAAAATGGGAAGAATATAAGCACAAAGATTGGACTAAGTCACAAAATGTGTCATGCATATAATATTTCAGGCTTTGCTCCTTCAATTTCTGGTATTTTCCCAGTCCCAGGAGATAGGCAGTGTTGTGGAAGACCCTTAAATAAATGTGGCTAAATCACTGTTTTTTCGTTGCTGGTTTTGCTGTTACAGATATTGGAAAAACCATAGGGGAACACATTAGGGAGATCTTTCCGGCATTTGAGAAGCTTTGAGAAACTCCTGTCCTGACCTGTTGCCTGTATTTCTGATTCTGAAGTATCAGATTGAGAGTCTTCTAATTCCTGCAGTCTATTCATCATTGTTTCTCTGAGCTCTTGAAGTTCTTGGGACAAATAATTTTCTAAGGATGTCATGGAATCTTTCATTTTTTTATATTCATCATTTATATGTGATTCCAAATTTCTAATATTCTCATCCTTAGAAAGTACCTCAGTAGCATGTAAACTGCCTTCCACAGATGATATTCTATCAGTTAGTTTATCATTGCTCTCAGACATGCAACAATTCTTTTCTGTTAGCATTTCAATTTTATGTTCCAGTCTTTGTAATTTGCTAGTGAAATCATCAAACATGGAACTGTGTTTTTCGTTAAATGTTTCAACATAATGTTCCAATTTTTCAATTCTATCTGTGGAACACATTTTTCCTTATAGTAATTCAATTTTGTGTTCCGTCTCTTTAAACCTGTTCGTCAGACGTACATTATCATTTTTAATATCCTGAATATTTTCTACCAACCCTTTCTTACTCTCCTGCAATGAATTTTGCATTTCCTGAATCCTTTGTATTAAGATTTCAAAACTATCCTGCGATGACTGTATGACCTGTATAAGTTTAGTCCTATTTTTGAGCCATTTCATTAACAAAATTATATTGCGTATGAAGCTAATAATCACCATCGTGGGTAGGAAGTACCTTTCAGTTAGGTCCTCAATCCTTTCTAAAATCCCCTCCATACAAAAAACAAGAAAATTCTTAACATCCTGCATCATAATGTTAGCTGTTGGCATTGTATAAAGCAGTTACGTTCATTACCAGTGGAGTAATTCAGGCCAAAATCAACAGGCTGCCAGCAAAAGAACACCTGGCCAAAAGTCAGCAGGTCGTAAGTAAAACTGCACGTGGCCGCGAGAGAAATCTTGGAATACCGCCTAACCTTACTGGCAGGTAGAAGGTGCTGATTCCTGGCAGCAGGAATCGTGCCTTGCCGAGCGAAGTGGTGAGGAACTTAGCGAAAGTAGAGTCCACGTGTGCCTGTTCGGGCCGAGAGAAGCTGCTTTTCTGGGCGCCTGGATCCGGATTCCAATCCTGCTCCCGACACCAAACTGTAGGCTTCAGCGGATGCTGCAATGATAAGCGACACTTACTGGAAGTAAAACTAAGTATTTATTGTAGAAATTACTCACAAGATACCAAACAAGTAACCCAAACGAGACAAGCCGTTTTCCTATGCCGAGCCATAAGCCGAACTCCAGGAAAACAGACCGAGACTTCCTGTGTGCTGTCTTTTATCCCTTCCCCCGTAACGCCCCCTAGCCATGCACAAAAGTGGGCCTGGCTAGTGACATAGTTCTGCCTATGTACGTATACGTCTTTACGTCCAGCCGTATACGTCTTTAGTCCTGCCTAAAATGGGTGTGGTTAGCGGTGTGGTAAACTGCCCTTTTATTACCTCATCTGTCTGTGCCTCTAATAAGTCACATGTTTAATGGTGGCATCAGACTTCCTCCTACACTATCTGTCTTCTATCTCCATATCTATCATCTGTCTATCTAGCATCTATCTATCTACCTACCTATCTATCTATCTGTCTGTCTGTCTGTCTATCTATCTGTCTGTCTGTCTGTCTGTCTGTCTGTCTGTCTGTCTATCTATCTATCTTTTCTTCCTGAGACAAGGTTTGCTGCACACACATACCTTGAACTCAGATTCAGAAGACATTTAGACCGTCAGGCCTTCCACATGCTTGGATTTTTGTCATGTTCCATTGTACTGGACTTTATATTTACATAGTTTTAAGTAAACATGTTTATCCATACACACAAATTTTTAATGTAAAGTAAAAAGATTTCCACTTGGAAAGAGAGATTTGCCTCTAATCATTGTCTTTCTATTAGTTGTCATTAATTTTTTGTGTTTGCTGAACTAGTAAACACACAGCAATACCCAATATTGCTACCACCACAAAATTATTAATTTTGCATTAGTGACTTCTGTTTAATGCAGTTATTTGTGCCTATTGTGTGTCAAGTGATAATCTAAAAGTATGAAAAAAGAATTAATTTGTAGCTTTGGTAGAATGTATTTCATTGTTGACTTACAGAGGGCTTTTACCATATTGTCATTATTTTACCTGAAAATATTGGTCTCAAACTCACAGAGATGCTTCTGCCTCTGCCTCCCTAGTGTTGGGATTAAAGGAATGTGCCACAATTTCTGGTAGAACTTATTACTTTTTACTGTTACTGTTCCCTATTTTTGTCTCCTCCTCGTGGATCAACATAGGTTTTACTTAGTGATGTAAGTTGTCTATTTGAGGCATTGTCTGTCCTATTATTTAGTGACTTCATTTAGATTCTGTTAATGAATATGTATATTTTACGATGCTTCTACAATAGTGTGTTCTCTTGTGATTTTTTCAGATGGTTTTTCGTGTTAGTTGTCCCTGCCCACATTCCCTCCTTTACCTTTCTCTTCCATCCCCCCTATTTATTCTTCCTATTCTACTTTTCCTTTTTTCTCTCTATAACATCATATTCTATTTCTTCTTCCTTGGGTGACATTCTCTTCCCTCCTAGTCCCCTATGTGGTACACAAATTTTGTGACTCTTTGGATTGCAGCATGCCTATCAAAACCTTAAATGATAATTTCTATAAATAAATGAAAACAAACAATATTTGTCTTTAAGGGTTTAGGTTACCTCATGCTAGTTGATTTTATTTCCAGCTCAATCAAATTACCTTCATATATCATGATTTCACTTTTTAACAATGGAATCCTATTTCACTCTACAAATAAACCACACTGCATCATCTATTCATCAGTTGATAGTCATCTTGGATGTTTCCAATTACTGTGTACTCTGAATAGGGAAGTAAAGAACATGGATGTGCAAGCACCTCTGTAATAAGGTGCAGGGTCCTTTGGGTGTATTCCCAAGGGTAGTATAGCATCTATTCCCAGCTTCCCAAGGAATCACCAGATTGATTTACATGGTGGCTGTACAACTTTGCATGGCCATCAATAATGAATAAATGTTTCCCTTCCCCCACATCCCCACCAACATGTCCTGTCATTTATTTTATTGATTTGCCCATTGTTACAAAGGTAGGATAACAGTTGCCTTTACATGTACAAGGTCCTAAAGACTGACATATACCTTATTATTAAGATTTGGGAGGAGGCACAGGATAACATTCATCTTCAGTTCAGTTCCTATCCACCACGGGGTGCAGTTTCCTAACACAGATGTCTTCCTCTGTGATTTGTATCTGAGAAGATTTACCCTTTCTTTCTGACTTAACATTTCTTCATGTTAAGCTTCAAGACCATTTTCTAGATGACACTAAAGATGAACTCTTCTCAAGGCTTCGTGCCTGCGATACCCCTCATACTCGGTAAGGAAAGTGATTTAAACGGGAAAGTCTTTAGCCTTATTTTATCTAAGAGCGAGCATTATCGATAAGTTGGCACACAACTCATTCTCTCTTTGTCTCTCTTGCTCTCCTTGCACTTTAGGAAGGTCACATGGAACTCTGTGACTCAAGCAGGAGCCCTAATGACCATCTCAGAAGGCGAGTTCCTGACAATAATTTGCACGTATTGAATCACAAGCATAGGGTACCCAGCTCTTTTCTTCTTTGTTCAATACCCTGGAAAAAATATTATAGCTCCACATGAAAGTCCTTACAGCTGGCGAGAAGGGAAGCAACAGAGGTTTTGAAGCTACATATGATAGAAGATCCAAGTCCTTTAACTTGCAAAAAGCCTCGGTTCAAGAGTCAGACTCACCTGAGTACTACTGTGCTGTGGGTGACCGAGTAACAGAAACTGCAGGAGTTGCTGAGCACAAGCTGAGAGGCAGCAGGTTGCCTGGGCACTGAGCTCGTGACTCTGAAACCAGTCTTGCATAAATGCACACTGTGTTGCGTGGCCTTATTCTCTGGTCGTGAAAAATCCTATAAAAGTTCTCATGCCAGGCCTCATAAATTCACCAGCCACTAGGAGAATGAAGAGTTCTCTGCGGCCGGACTTTAAGTTATTTTCCTTCAGTGCTGGGGACCTACCCAGGGCCTAGTACATGCCAGGCAAGTGATTTGCCACTGAACCACGTATAAGCCTTTTCTATCTTTAGGTAATGAAATGTTTTGGAGAATGAAACCTAATAGTCTGGTAGGAGAGGTGACAGAAATCTACAATCCTTCCCTTACAAAACCTGGGGAATTCTTAAGCAGAAGGAGGAAGGAACAACATGACCTCACTTGCTAATAGAACATGAAGAGTTGAAAGGAGGGACTCATTGTACAGAAAACAGCTGACTTCCTTCGTAAATCAGCCAGAATTTCTTCTATTTGGAGGTAACTTCATTAGTTTTTCTCTTTTTATTTAATTCTTTCTCTTTCTTTCCATTCTTCAATCTCTTTCCTTCCTTTCTTCTTTTCTTTTCTTTTTTTTTGAAGTGGGGTTCTAACTATGCAGCCCTGACTATCCTAGAACTGTCTATAGACCAGGCTAGCTTCAAACTCACAAATGTCAACATCTGCCTTCCAGATATTTACATGAAAGCCATGAGTTACTATGCCCAGCTATCAGTTTCCTTTTAAATCTTTCAAATGAACACATAAAATCCACCTATTTCACAGAGAGATTTAGTTTAGTTATCAGATTAACTATCTGGGTACTGGCCACACTGTCACAAAACCAGGGATCACACTGTCTTCACTTCTGTAACTCTCTCCTAGAATCCTGGTTTGTCCTGTAGGAGTGAATTATTCTACTTTACTTTTGGTTTGTCAGGCAAGTTATGTTTCCATTGTTTTGCTTTCTCCATATCTATGAATTAGATCTCAGATACATAGCAAATCTTCATTTACCCAAGTCATTTTCACTTTTTCATTAGCTTCAATTTCTCTGAGAAATAAGAAGTTTTTTTTAAATTTTATTTTCCAGTTTAAATTTAGATAAGAAACAAGGTTGCTTCACAAGTCAGTTCCAGGTCCCTCTCCCGTTCCCTCCCTTCCTCCCGTGCCGTTCCCCCAATGCCCCCCGTTATCCCCTCATTTCCCCAGGGAGGGTGAGGCCCTCCGTAGGGTTGTGCATAGTCTGTCATTTCATATAGGGCAGGGTCTAGACCCTTCCCCAAGAGTTCAGGGTGAGAGTGCACCTCACATTGTTCTATGGGAGTCCAAAGTCCATGTGTATACTTGGGATGGGTACTGGTCTGCTGCCCAAGGCTCAATAGATTCCTTAGGCCTCTTCACTGACACCCAGATTCACAGGGTCTTGATCAGTCCCATGCTGGATTCCCAGGTTGATGCCTGGGATTCAAGAGTTAAACTTTGTCTGGTCAGCTGTTTCTGGGGGTTAAACCAACCCAGACTTAATCCCTTTGATCATCAGTCCTCCCTCTCTGTTACTGGCTTTCTTGAGTTCAGCTCAGTACTTAACCAAGGGAGTCTGCCTCTTCTTTGATCAGCCACTAAATAAAGTTTCTGTTTCCCAGACTCTCTGGCCATAGGAGTGTAGGCTGGCACTCCCCAGATCTATGTCTAAAATCCATATATGAGAGAGTACATGCCATGTTTCTCTTTTTGTGGCTGGGTTACCTCACTCAGGATGGTTTCTTCTAGTGTCATCCATTTGCCTGCGAATCTCATGATTCCATTGTTTTTTTCTGCTGAATAGTACACCATTGTGTAGATGTACCACATTTTCTCTATCCACTCTTCAGGTGAGGGACATCTAGGTTGCTTCCAAGTTCTGGCAATTACAAATAAAGCTGCTATGAACATAGTGGAACAGACATCTTTGTTGTATGAATGGGCATCTTTTGGATATATGCCTAAGAGTGGAGTTGCTGGGTCTTGTGGTAGGTTTATTCCCATTTTTCTGAGGAATCTCCATACTGCTTTCCAAAGTGGCTGAACCAGTTGGCACTCCCACCAGCAATGGATGAGTGTCCCCCTTTCACCACATCCTCTCCAGCATAAATTGTCATTGGTGTTTTTGATTTTAGCCATTCTGACAGGAGTGAGATGGGAGAAATAAGAAGCTTTAAGAAAGGAAATTTCAAGACCTTCAACACTCACCAGTTGTCAGTACCTGTGCCAGAACCTCAGCTTCTTCATTAGTGTATAATTTAGGAGAAGAGAATTGATGATTCTTAGCATTTATCACCATATTTGAGAACAACAGGTCTTGGAAAGCATTGTTGAAAATATAGTGTATGCAAACATGAAGTTGTCAAAGAATTAATACAAATATTTATTTTAAACAGATTTTTAATTTACATATTTACTGACAAAATTCACATTTTGAAACTGGTGACATAGTAGCAAATAGAACAGGGGGAAAACTCACATTCTAAAGGAATTCACATTTTAGGTTCAGACTAAGTTCAGGCTAGTTGTTACTAATATCCCCTACCATGAGATGATGAGGGCCTCAGGTCTCTAGTTGGCTGGCTGTACTTCCTGAGAGTTCCCTTATGTTATAAGAAAGATCTGATGAATTAGGCAGCAGCTTTCCAACAGACTTCTGCAGAACAATGGAGAAGCACTGGAGTGCCTGCTGGGTGGTTTTGTGGCTGTACTTCCAGTATAAGTTAGTGGAGGTTTTAAACCAGGGAGCCACAGGAAGTCAAAGAACATTTTCTTAGGAGCTGGGGGAAAGATGTGATTCCTTAGGATAGGTGGAAAGAGCAAACTCATCCTATTCCTAGTCACCTGAGATCGATGTGGAGACTAAAAAATACAATCTACAAGCACTAAGTGTGGGTGATTGATTTCTGCAATTTCACATTGTTTTCTGAATAGGGGCTGCTGGCAAGACCCAAGTGGAGCAGAGTCCCCAGGCCCTGGCTGTCCTGCAGGGAGAGAACTGCATCCTTCAATGCAGTTATACTGTGCGCCCTTTTAACAACTTAAGGTGGTACAGACAAGACACAGGCAGAGGTCTTGTGTCCCTGACAGTCATGACTCACAGAGAGAAAAAAATTCAAACGGAAGATCCTCAGCCACTCTGAATACAGATATTCAGAACAGCACCCTGCACATCAAAGCCACCCAGCTCGAGGATACGGCCACCTACATCTGTGTGGTGGGTGCACTGTGCTACACAGACACTTGCAGTCAGCACCAAAACCTGCTACTGTAGGCTGCAAGGAGGCACAGGGGACAGAACAGTCATTGCAACACTGTACTAGGGAACTGAGTTTCCCTTTGGGGATTATTAGTCTCATTATAAAGCCAATTTTAAAACAATTTGAAGAGCAAGTTTGAGAACAATTTCAATAGATTTTTGACAGAAAACAGCAATAATTAAAACAATCTGAAAATCAAGCCTGGGAACAATTTTAATATATTTTTGAGAGAAAAACAATATAGAAAAGCAGGAAATCTAGGCAGCCACCATTAGGTGAAGAGGTGGAGAAAATATAGCTGGTCCAATTCACCACAGATGTCAGAGAAACAGCAAGAAAGCTGAGAATGTCAATGAAATTTGCTTAGAATCCCTGAGCCATGGATCTGTTTTCAGAGGGCAGCCAGTACCACACTCCTGTGTCCCAGGAAAAAAATGCTTGCACCAGAAATACATACTGAAAATTGAAATAGAAACAGCTTATTAAGAAGGAAAACACTGCTAAGAATGGGTGTGTACTAATCAGCTGAGGTGAATGTCCAAAACACATCTGGCCACACTTCATACAGATTTTCATAAGACCAGTGGAATCCCCATCTCTGCCTTGCATATTGCCTCAGTGTTTTTGCAAAACCAATGTTCCTTAGATGAAGTCCAGGTAAGGAAAGCCATTCAGGCTTTCTTCTTTCATATGTTAACCTTTTACAAAGAATAATTACTACTTCTAATTTAAACATTTTTGAGAATTTCATACATGTGTACAGTACTCAAATTATTTCTGTATCACCCTCCTTCTTTTACACCTCCCACATTTTCCTTACTCCATCTAAAACTCATATCCTCTTATTTAATTAGTGTTTCATATTCACACACGCAAATATATCTATGTGAGTCCATTTAGTGTTGTTCTTATGTGCCTGTGTTTAGGTGATCTCTTGGGATTGTATAACCTATCAGAAGTCTTATCTCTGGGGAAAGTTGATTTTTATTCCCTCTCAGTAGTCATCTAGAAGATGGGACCTTAGGAGATTTTCCATATCTGTGTTGACATCTCAGTTGACATTCTCATTTTGCAAGTCTTATTTAGTTGATCACATTTTGTTAAATTTATTCATTTTACATATCAACCACATTTCCCCAGCCCTCCCACCTTTCCTTTTGCTCTCCCCCACCACCTCCAGCCTAACTCATCCCCCATGGACTCCTCAGAAAAGGGTTCTGCCTCCCATGGGGAGTCAACAAAATCTGGCATATCAGGCTGAGGCTGGACCAAGCCCCTCCCCCTTGAATCAAAGCTGAGCAAGGCATCCCTCCACAGAGAATGGGTTTCAAAGAGCCAGCTCCCCAGGGACAGATCATGGTCCGATGTCAGGTCCCCTCAAACAGACCAAGCTTTTTCAGCCATCCTTAGAAGCCCCTTCTGTATTTCTCTGCCTTCTCTCTCCCAAGTTAGATATCATTTTCCTTCTCTGTTTTTCCCCTTTGTAGCACAGTGTCCTACTGTCCACCTTTCTCAGACTCTCTCTTTCATTTCTTCCAATGGCATTATTTTAGTTTCCTGGTTTATGTGTTGACTGGAGGCTGTGTACTCACATCTGAAAATTCAGACCAGGGACCACAAATCAGACAGAACATGCGATGTTCTTCTCTCTGGACGAGGGTTACCTCACTTAGCTTTGGTTTCTTTCCATTTACCTGCAAATTTTATGATTTCATTTTCTTTACAGTTGAATAGAACTCTGATCATGGTGATTATCCTGCCCCAGTAGAAATAGTGAGTGAGTTTCTATTGTCTCAAAGGGATATGCTGCCTGTACTGGCTAAGAGATTCACAAAGAGCTGACTATTTTTATTTTTCTGCACTATAATAATTGATCAAGAACAAAAGGCTATTATTGCATACCCTCCCACAGCATGAAGGCCCTTGCCATTTGACAAGTTTGTTTCTCAACCAGAACAAAATCATAAAGTTCCCTCTTTCTTTTTCTTTATTTTCTTTTTTGGTAATTTCTTAGTCATAGTTGAACCTTGTTCTGTAATTATGATGGTTTGAATGAGAGAGGCTCACATATTTGAATGCTTGGTTACCAGTTGGTGGAAATATTTGGGAAGAATCAGGAGGTGAGTGTTTATTGAAGAAAGCCACCGGAGGTACGTTTTGAAGTTTTAAAAGACTCATGCCATTCCCAGTTAGCTTTTTCTTTCTTCTTCATCCATGTTTATCAAAATGTAAGCTTTCAGTCTGTTCCAGAGAAGGACTGGGCAAGGCACAGAAAAACATTCAACTATACTAACATGTTAGAGTTGGACAAGACAAACCAACCAAAGGAAAAACCCCAAAGAATGCACAAGAAACAGAGAACCACTTGTTTGCACTTACAGGAATCCCATAAAAAGTATAAACTGGAAACCATAATATATACATACCCTAAAGAACTGTTGAACACCCATGAGTGTCCAGTATATATTGTCTCAGTAACTCTGAGTTCCTATGGTCTTTGGTCATGTTGATTTAAAGGGTCTTGCTTTCTTGTTGTCCTCCATCCCTTCTGGCTCTGACAATCTTGCTGCATCCTACTCCCTAATCCCTGAGTAGAAAGATGTGTTGGAGACATCTCACTTTTGGATGAGTGTTGCAAGGTATCTCATTCTGTGCATAATGTTTGTCTGTAGGTCTCTGTATATGCTTCTATCTGCTGCAGGACAATGTTTCTCTGGTGATTGCTGATCAAGGCATTGATCTATGAATACAGCATAATGTCATTAGGAATGATTTTATGTAACTTTTTTTAGAGTGGAAGTATTTCCTTTTACCCAAGGTTTATGGAGAGCAATATAAAGTCCTGACAACAGTCCTGGTTGGTTGGGGATTCCCATGGGACACTTTTGGCTAGTACTTAAATTAGATATAACCCTATCACAGTATTGGAAGCTTCATTTGATGACAAGAGATGTCCAACTGGCACTCTTTGTCCCATTATTATTTGGCAATTTCCCCCTAGATCACCTTCATATATGTATGTATTTTCAGAAGCTTCTACTATATTAGGTATCTATAATACTCCTCAAAAGGCCCTCAACTTTTGTTGTCTCTTCCCATATTCCCTCCCTCATCCTCTTTGCTTAGAAAACCCTTAAATCATAACATGTGATCTATGTAGTATTTTGGTATTGGTAGAAAGAAGTGGACCTAGTTATTAAAGAATAGTGCTTGATTGTTTTGGCCTGACAGGTACCTCCCTTTAGAAATGACCTAAAGGTCTTGCCGATATTTCATAAAATCCAGTACTCTCCCAAGGCAGAGAAATCTCTTTGTGGGGAAAATTACTTAAATATGCACTAGAATGATTTGACAAGTTATTTTATCACACAAGATAAGAAGTTCTGAAAAATGAATTTCAATTGACATGACCCGGTCTGAGTAGTAAAAAATAAACACAAGAAGAAAATGAATAGAATTTTGGAGATCCAGAGAACATTTTCTGACACAGAAACATCAATATTTATATTCTAGAAGAAAGGCTGAGGGCAAAGAGAAATAGTTGAAGAAATCCTGACCACAAACCTTTCCAAATTTGATGGAAGAAAAAAAGGCACATGTCGAAAAAACTCAGTATGAACCTGGAGTATATTGTCAATGAAGCCAGCCTTGAGCATCTGAAGATGTCATGAATGAAGAAACAACAGTCTAGAAAGCTGCTTTCAAGAGTGGCCAGCAAAGAATCTTTAGCAAGATCGGCAATTTCTCATTTGAAACCATGTCAGCCTGAAGTTGGCAAGATGACATATCTAAAGAGATAGAAAAGAAAAATAGTGTCCACTAATGAGTGTGTACTTGGTAAAAAACACTTAACAAAAATTAAAGGAGAAACTGCGACCTCCTTTTCTGGACTTTCATTATGAGAAATCATAGGCACTGTAGGTTGTTGATGGCTTCTGGGGGAAGGGGTTGGTCAACTTTCCCTCCCTACCTCCCTTCCTCCCTCCCTCCAGGCCTCCCTCTCTTTCTTCCCTCTTTCCTTCATTTCCATTTTTCCTGTTTTGCTTTTCTTTCTAAGACAGGCTCTCATTGTGCAACCTTGCCTGGCCCGAAACATATAGAGATCCACGAGCCTTTGCCTCCTGAGTGCTGGAATTAAAGTTTTGTGTGACAATAGCTAGCTCAGTTTTCATTATGGAACTGCCTGCCATAGTTCAAATATATTCCAGTGGATAACCACACACTAAGAAGTATATGGTCAGAACAATTTGGATCAATTTATTGTTAAGAATTTTTAAAAAAATGAAGTTAGGTGAAATAATTCTGGAATAATGGAGAGAATATATTTATAAAATTAAAAAATTTAAATCCTAAGGATAATATTGCAGTCTAAAATTAAAAGGCAATATGCAATAGCTTGGAGTCCTACAAAATTAATGTACAATGTAAACTTTACTACTCAGATAAACAAAAAGTTAGTATCTTTTGTAGCATGTTCAGTTTTACCTTGCTTAAAAAATAAATGCGTAAGATTCTATTATAGATGTATTCCCAGTTGGATATAAGTGTGTCTTTAGGGCAAAATATAATAAGGAATTCCAAACTCTAAACCTGTTAAATTATGTTTTAATTTCAAAAAATAAAATAAATAAATAAAATTATAGACAATAAAAAGTATTCCTCATAGCCAAGCATGGTGGCTTTAAAGGCAGAACTCAAGAATCAGAGGTTTGTGGATCTCTGCGGTTTCTAGGCCAGCATGGTCTATACAGTGAGTTATGGATCATCCAGGACTACAAATAGTGACTCTGTGTCTTAATTAGGGTTTCTCTTCCTTTGAAGTGACACCATAACCATGCCAACTCTTACAAAGAAAGCATGTAACTGGGACAGACTTACTGTTCGAAGTTTTTGTCTATTGTCTGTATGGCAGGAAGCATGGCAACACACAGGCAGACATGGTGCTGGAGAAGGAGCTGTGAGTTCTACATCCAGATTTGCAGGCAGCTGAAAGCAAAAGTCTCTGGGCTTAAAACCTTAAATCCTACTCCTAGTGACACACTTCCTCCAACAAGGCCACATCTCCTAAATAGTGCCATAGGGCAATACCACTCATACCACAAGGAATTTGTTTAACTATGTTCATAGCAACATTGTTTGTGATAGCCAGAACCTAGAAGCAACCTAGATGTTCCTCACCTGAAGCGTCTATAAAGAAAATGTGGTACATTTACATAATGGAGTACTACTCAGTGATAAAAATCAGTGACACTTTGAAATTTGCAGGCAAATGACTGGAACTAGAAAAAATCATGCTGAGTGAGGTAACCCAGACACAGAAAGACAAACATAGTATGTACTCACTCATAGAAATAAAACAAAGAATGACCACCCTTCAGTCTACAAATTCAGATATACCAGGGATCAAGGAAGTCCCTAAGAGAGACATTCATGGATTCCTCCCCGACCTCGGAAAGAGAAATAAGAAAGATCTCCTGAGTAAATTGGGAGGATAAGGGAAAGGGGAGGGTGATAGGAGGGTGGTGAGAGGAGGAGGGGAATGGGGGAGAAGAACATGAGGTACCAGTAGGATTTAGTTAGGTGAAGTACAGAGAGGGAGAGCAAGGCACAAGAATACCTTAATAGAGGGAGCTCTTATGGGATTATTGAGAAACCTTGCGCTAAGAAAATTCCCAGGAATGCATAAGGATGGCCCCAGCTAAGAATCTAAGCAATAGTGGAGAGGGTATATTAACTGTCCTTCCCTTGGAATCAGATTGATGACTACCTTAAGTGCCATCATAGAGCCTTCATCCAATAATTGATGGAAGCAATTGCAGAGTTCCAAAACTTAGCACTGGGATGAACTGCTAGAGCTCAGTTGTAGAGAGGGAAGAGCGATAATATGAGCAAAGGGTTAAGACCTTGATGGGGAAATTCACAGAAACAACTGACCAGAGCAAGAGGGTGCTCAGTGACTCTGGACTAACAGCTGGGGTACCTGCATGAGACCAAACTAGGCTCTCTGAATGTGGGTGACAGTTGGGTGGCTTGTACAGTTTGTGGGGCCACTAGTAGTGGAACTAGTATTTATCCCTAATGCATGAACAGGCTTTTTGGAACCCATAACTATGGATACCATGCTTTGCCTAGATACAGCAGGAAGAACCTTAGTCCTGTCTCAAGAGATGTGGTAGACTTATTAATTCCCCATGGGAGGCTTCATGCTCTCCAATAATGGATGGGGGTTGAGGTGGGGGGAAGGTAGAGGGAGTGGGAGGAGAGCAGGGAGAGGGAATTGGGATTGACACATAAAATACGATTGTTTTAAAATAAAAAAGACAGGTGCATATTTTAGAACATCTTTTATCACTGTCAGTATCCACAAGATGGCAGTCTCTTCCCAGAGATATGGGTGACCTCTGAAGAGGGTTTGAGTGAGAGAGTTTGAGGGGAGGGTTTTGCTGGTTAAAAAAAGGGTGGTGAAAAGACCTCTATTTTCCTACTTGGTAGCACAGTATCTTGAAGATTCCTGAGGGTGAAGCATTAGAAATGTGAAACGAATTTTTTTCTGGGCTTAAACTCTGGATCCTCAGTGAAGAGAGAATGAAGAAATCCTGGATTGCTTCACTAGTGGTCGTGTGGCTTCAGCTTAATTGTGAGTTTGGGCATCTCTTCTGGATATAAGGTGTCATATGTGAAATTGCTGTCTACTCTAGGATAGTGGTAGAAACACAGATGTTTGTCTTCTCTAGTTAAGTGTGGGAGGCCCATGGAAAATTGATTTTAGAGTGTTAGACTCCATATGTATCTAGTCCTATTTGTCTGGCCTTTGTCTTTCTGCACAGGGATGAGCAGGTACAGCAGAACCCAGAATACCTCAGTGTTCAAGAGGGAGCCATGGTCTCTCTCAACTGTATTTTTAGTGATAGTGCTTTTGATAACTTCAGGTGGTACAGACAGTATTCTGGGAAAGACCTCGAGTTGCTTGTGTCCATCTTCTCCAGTGGTGAAAAGAAAGAAGGCAGATTCACAGTTCATCTCAATACAGCCAGCCTGCATGTTTCCCTGCATATTGGAGACTCCCAGCCCAGTGACTCAGCTGTCTACCTATGTGCAGTGAGCACACAGTGCTCTCCAGGCACCTGCAGCCTGCACCTAAACCCACTAGGCCCTAGCAAGGCCTGAAATGGATTTTATTTTGTTGCTGATTTTGCCACTGTTTTGATGTGCTGTTATTAGAAGTAACAAGGCAATGCACTTGTGGAATATATCCCTATTACACAAGAAAAAAATAACAGTTAAGAATACCTTACCTCAGTCGGGCGGTGGTGGCACACACCTTTAATCCCAACACTACGGAGGCAGAGGCAGACAGATCTCTGTGAGTACTAGACAAGCCTGGTCTACAAGAGCTAGTTCCAGGACAGTCTCTAAAGCCACAGAGAAACCCTGTCTTGAAAAACAAAAACAAAAACAAACAAACAAAGAAAACTTACCTGCCCCTTCAAGTCCATGCTCGGAATATACATAAATAATATTCAGTCAACCTTTGGCTGTTTGCTGTTCCTCCTTATTTAAGAGTGTTACCAAAGGCTAACTTTCTAAGGAACAGTTACTTTTATATGTTTTATGTGAATGCTGTATTCTGAGCTCCATGCTTGAATTTCACCACCCAGTGTGATGAGTACCACTTCCAGATCAGACTTTCAATGACTCACACCTGGTTTTCAGTTTTGCTGACTTGGTGGCTTCCCTACTTCGAGGGACTCTTCCCCATAATATGTGCCATACCTCTAAGAATAATGCACCATCATATGAAGCATAACATCAACAAGATCTGTGCTATGCATGACACCATTCAGTGTGTGTGTTGCCTGTGCAAACTTATAATAAATCTTTTGGTATGGCTCTCAAGGCCTCTAATATTTGTATTGACCTCTGTACTTCCTCACATTAAGTCTATGTCAACAAAGAGGTTAGGAAACACACTGTAGTATGAGCAGCTTTGCCTGCATCCCTCTGTTCCCCTTGCTCACACAGTCTGAATGCTTTAATCTGTCCTATTCCTTCCCCAGAAAGCATCTTAATAATTTGCCAAATGAAGAATCCCTGGTCAGGTTGGAGAGACAGTTCAGTGGTTAAGAGCATGCACTGCATTGGAAAAAAACAATTAAGTCCCTAGCATCCCTGTGTCAGCTCACAACACACTGTATGTCCTGTCTTAAGGGATTCAGTGACCACTTCTGGTCTATGCAGACACTGTATGCACATGATGCACAATTATGTTTTCAGGAAAAACACCATTAAGAAGTAAAATAAAAAGAAAGTGATCTTTTATAAAAGAATCCCTTGTCATTCTAATTAATGACTGCTTCTTCCTTCCTTTGGAGCATACTGCCACTTAATTACCAACTCTGAGGAATTACCTAATGGGTAAAAAGAACTTTCAGTTGTACCACTGGTACCAGGAGCTTCCACAAAAATAGAGCAATAATCCACAAATGCTGAGCCAGCAACAATATATTTAATAAAATTTACTGAAATTCCCCACAAATGAATAGGCACCAAACTAAATACCACATAGCAACCCTAGAACAAAGGGACCTGGCTAATAACATTTATTATTTATAGTCAAGTTTCCAAAAGAAAATACAGACTTGAAATGGCAAGAATATAACGAAAATGATAAGTAAACAAGTCAAGGATTATATAGCAAGGTCAACCTCTTCAATGGGTGTTAAATATTAAAGCTACTCAGCCAGCCATGATGGTTGAGTACCAGAACTGTAAAGTCAAAACAGGACTACTACAGACCTGAGATTAACCTGGGTCACATAAAGTGAGTTCCAAGTCAGCCTTAGCTACAGTATCAGATCTTACCTTTAAAAAATCCACGCAAACAAACTCAACACCACTACCACCAAACAAAAAACCAACCCACGCACCTACCCACCCAACAACCCAACAACCAACCAACCAATCAATTAGCCAACCAAAGAAACACAAGAAAGAGAAAAGAAAAATATGTTAAGGATTTGGAAAACCTGATAGGGCTAGAGAAATGTGGAAGACACTTGCAAAAAGATGGGTTTTGTATACTAACATGAAACTGGGATGTCTCCTTTTCTCCTCCGAATATACAGAGGCGTTTAAGTATGCTTCCAGAGCACACAGGTTTCTTGGGATACTGCAATTTTCTGTACTCACTCCACATGACTCTCCCCACCCCACACTCCTGAAAGCCTTCCTGGGATGTGCTTGTTAGCCTAGAAATGGACTGTGGAACCAGCAAATCTGAGTAGTGATGAGTCACACAATACATATTTAACTCCACAAGTGAAGTTTAAAAACTCCCTTCCCCCTTTTCAAGGAAAGGGGATTACTTTGTTTCACAGTTTGAATGTGCAATATATATATAGCTTGTAGTTTCCAACCTTTCCTTCAATGATCCCTGAACCTTTGGAGGATGATGGGTGATGTAGACATTCCTTTGGGACTGAACATTCCACATCCTCTCATCCCTATGCCTTGGCCAGAAGGTGTCTACATATTAATTGCTGTGTACTGCAAATAGAAGCCTCTCATATGGGGGTTGAGAGATACATTGGTCTAAGGGTATAATGATAAGTCATTAGTAGTTGTTTTAACTAATAGGCCATTTCTCAGGACAAAAGTTGTATATTCAGTCCTAGGGACTATAATCTTTAGACACTGTTTCTTGGTATCAACAATGATGCCAAATAAGGAATGTAATTTGTGGAATAGAACATAAATCCAATCAGAAGATGGTTGAATTACTCCCATGAAGTTTGTACCACTATAAGATCAGTGGGTAAAGTCTTACAGTAGCTTTCAGTGTTCATAGCTAGGCAAGAATAACAATTGTTTCATTACATCAAGTGTTGTGCATAGTACTTTCCAAACTATAAAAATTAACCAATGGTGGTGAAGTTTATAGATGAGTACCAGCTTTATTCAAGTATTATTATTCAAGTATAGTGTTTTAATCATCAAGTTCTGTAGAGTAACCAAGAGCACTGGCAATAACTTGTAATATTCAGGAGAATATAGAACCCCACTGTACAATAACTCAATGAAAGGAAATCCATTCCTGGCACAAGGATTTTATCTGTTATCCTGAGGAGTCTAGTAAGGGCCTCATCATTCTATTATTGGGTAATTATATTTTAATATATGAATGCCCTCAAGAAGCTTCTATAGTAGTAGGTAAGTTTTCATATGACTTTACATTCCTATTTTCCCTCCTCTGCTCTATCCTGACACAGAAAGTAATAAATTAATCCCTGCAAGTAATAAATAGGACCTTATGAATTTCAACCCCTTCTGCACAGCTAAAGATGTAGCCATGTGAGTGAAGCGAAAGTCCACAGAATGGGAAAAATCCTTTAAGCTCTCTCTCTCTCTCTATATATATATATATATATATATGAGACAAAGGATAAGTATGTAGAGTATACAAGTAACTAAAAATCCCTTAACATCAAGAAACATACCTAATTTAAATATGAAGCATGAAACTAAACAGAGAACACTCAAGATATAAATTACAAATGGCTGAGAAAGACTTAAAATGTTCAGCATCCTCAGATATTATATAAATGAAAATTTAAAACAGCTTCAGCTTTTATGGCACTCTATAGAGACTGGCTAGGATACAAAAAGCAAATGAAGAGAAATAATGGCTTGGACTTGGAGAAAGGAAAACATTTCTCCATTTGCTGATTACCATGCAAATTGGTGGATCAATACAGAAATTTATGCAATTGCTCCTCAAAATCTAGAAATGTATCTACCAGATGGTCCAGCTATATATTTTTTGGAATATATCCAAAGAATCTATAGACTATAACAGATATCTGCTTATTCAAGTTCATTGCTGTTCTATTCATGCTATCTAGGGAATTCAAGTATGTTAGAAAACCATGAGCTGGAAAAACTCCGGCGATCCCAGCTAGGTGAGCTTGGGTCTCTGGGGGGGACTCTCCCCATCCTCCATCTGACCCCCATCCCCTCGATCTTCCGGGACCGCTCCTGGCATCCAGAAGACCCACCAACACAGGAAAGTCATCAGCCCTTCCAGGCCCCAATCTTCGGTGATCACAGGTAGGAAAGACATCAGCCCTTCCAGGCCCCAAACTCCAGCAATCCCAGTCAGCTTCAGGAAGGAAGGAGACCAGTGGAGACAGAAAGACCCCACCAGCACCCACTGGAAGAAGAAATGGGAATAAGAAAGAATAAGAGCTCACTCAGCAGTCAAAAATCCAACATGACTCCACCAGAATCTAGGGAACCAATGACAGCAAGACCTGAAAAGCACTACATAGATGAAGCAGAGGAGACAGACCTTAAAAATCATTTTATGAAGATGATAGAGACCCTCAAAGAAGAAACGAGGAAATCCCTTAAAGAAATAGAGGAAAAAACAAACAAAAAATCCATGAAATGGGGGAAAATTCAAGAAATAAACAAATCTCTCAAAGAATCTAAAGAGTACCAAGAAAAACCAACCAAGCAAATGAAGGAAACAACTCAAACAGTTTAAGGATTGAAAGCTGAAATAGAAACAATAAAGAAAACACAGAACAAGGGGTTGCTGGAAATGGAAATGCTGGGTAAACGATCAGGAAATACAGATGCAAGTATCACCAATAGAATACAAGAGATAAAAGAGAGAATCTCAGGTGTTGAAGACTCATTACAGGATATACAGTCGTCAATCAAAGAAAATCTCAAAACCAATAAATCCTAACACAAAATATCCAGCAAATATGGTACACCGTGACAAAGCCAAACCTGAGAATAATAGGTGTAGAAGAAGGCGAAGAAATACAGCTCAATGATACAGAAAACATATTCAACAAAATCATAGAAGAAAACTTCCCTAATCTAAAGAAGGATATGCCTATGAAAATACATGAATCTTACAGAACTCCAAATAGGCTGGACCAGAAAAAGAAGTCACCTCGCCATATAATAATCAAAACATCAAACCCACGGAGTCAAATATTAAGAGCATCTAAAGAAAAAGGCCAAGTAACATACAAAGGCAGACCTATCTGAACAACACTTGACTTCTCAATGCAAATGATGAAAGCAAGAAGATCCTGGATAGATGTCCTACAAACACTAAGGGAATAAAGATGCCAGCCCAGACTACTATATCCAGCAAAGCTTTCAATTACTTTAGATGGAGAAAACAAAATATTCCATGACAAATCCAGATTTAAGCAATACGTGTCTATGTATCCAGCTCTACAAAAAGTGCTAGAAGGAAAACTTAGATCCAAGGAAGATAACTACACCCACAAAGACATAGGCATTATATTATCCCACTTTACATAACACCAAAAGAAAAAGGGAGGAGAAACTACACAAAATAACTTCACTACCAATAAATCAAGCACAAACAAGAATCATCAATCAATGGTCATTGATATCCCTCAATGTCAACGGCCTCAACTTGCCTATAAAAAAACACAGACTAGCAGAATAGATACGAAGACAGAACCCATCCTTCTGCTGCATACAAGAAACACATCTCAACATCAAAGACAGACGGTATCTCAGGGTTAAGGGTTGGGAAAAGATTTTCCAATGAAACGGACCCAAGAAACAAGCGGGTGTAGCAATCCTAATATCTATCAAACTAGACTTCAAATTAAAATCAATCAAAAGAGATGAAGAAGGATATTTCATATTGATCACAGGAAAAGTCCATCAAGAAGAAGTCTCAATTTTAAACATCTATGCCCCAAATACAAAGGCACCTACATTTGTGAAAGAAGCATTACCGAAGCTCAAATTCCATATAAAATTGCACACACTAATAGAGGGAGATGTCAACACTCTGCTCTCACCGGTAGACAGGACCTCCAGACAGAAACTAAATAAAGAAACAAAATAGAATTATGACCCAACTGGGTTTAACAGACATCTATAGTACATTCCACCCTAACACAAAGGGATATACCTTTTTCTTGGCGCCACATGGAACCTTCTCTAAAATTGACCACGTAATAGGAAACATAGCAAATCTCCACAGATACAAAAAATTGGAATAACCCCGTGTATCCTCTCAGACCACCATGCATTAAAATTAGAATTCAACAATAACACAATTCGCAGAAACCCGACAAACTCATGGAAATTGGACAATGCTCATTTGTATCATCCCTGGGTAAAGGAAGTAATAAAAAAATTAAAGACTTCCTGGAATTCAATGAGAATGAAGACACAACATACATAAACCTATGGAACACTTTGAAAGCAGTGCGAAGAGGAAAGTTCATAGCACTAAGTGCCCACACGAAGAAACTGGAGAACAGTCATACTAGGAATTAATAGCACAGCTGAATGTTCTGGAACAAAAAGAAGCAAACTGACCCAGGAGGATCAGACGCCAGGAAATAATCAAATTGTGGGCTGAAATCAATCAAGTAGAAACCAGGAGAACATTGAGAAGAATCAATGAAACAAAGAGTTGGTTCTTTGAGAAAATCAACCAAATAGACAAACCTCTGTCCAAACTAACAAAAAGACAGAGAGGGAGCATGCTAATTAACAACATCAGAGGATGAAAAAGGGGACATAACAACGGACTCTGAGGAAATCCAGAGAATCATCAGGGCATACTTTGAAAATCTATACTCCACAAAATTTGAAAATTTAAAGGAATTGGGCAATTTCCTGGATAGATATCATTTGCCAAAACTAAATCAACAGCAGATAAACCATCTAAACAGACCTATAACCCTTAATGAAATAGAAGCAGTCATCAAAATTTTCCCAAACAAAAAAAGCCCAGGCCCAGAAGGCTTCAGTGCAGAATTCTACCAGAAATTCAAAGAAGAGTTAACTCCAATGCTCCTAAAAGTACTCCACACAATAGAAGCAGGAGGCTCACTGCCAAACTCTTTTTACAAAGCTACAATTACCTTGATACCCAAGCCACACAAAGACACAACTAAGAAAGAAAACTATAGACCAATTTCCCTCATGAACATAGATGCAAAAATACTCAATAAAATACTCGCAAACCAGATTCAAGAACACATCAGAAAAATCGTCCACCATGATCACGTAGGCTTCATCCCAGGAATGCAGGGATGGTTCAAGATTAGACAATCTATCAATGTAATCCACCATATAAATATACTGTGAAAGAAAATCCACATGATCTTTTCACTAGATGCTGAAAAAGTCTTTGACAAAATCCAGAAACAGCTGACCTGACAAAGGTTAACACATGAATCCCAGGCATCAGCCTGGGAATCCTGCATGGGACTGATCAAGACTCCCTGAATGTGGGTGTCAGTGAGGAGGCCTAGGTAATCTATTGAGCCTTGGGCAGTATATCAGTACTCATCCTGAGTATACACAGGGACTTTGGACTCCCATCCAACAATGTGAGGTGCACTCTTACCCTGAACTTTTGGGGGAGGGGAGGGTCTAGACCCTGCCCTGTATGAAATGAGAGACTATGGACACCCCCATGGAGGGTCTTACCCTCCCTGGGGAAATGAGGGGATAATGGGGGGGTTGGGAGAAGGGCACGGGAGGAGGGGAGGGAAAGGGAGAGGGACCTGGAACTGACTTGTGAAGCAACCTTGTTTCTGATCTAAATTTAAACTGAAAAATAAATCTAATAAAAAGGAAAAAAAGAAAATCTATCAATGTAATCCATCATATAAACATACTGTGAAAGAAAAACCACATGATCATCTCACTAGAAGCTGAAAAAGCCTTTGACAAAATCCAGCACCCCTTCATGATAAAGGTCCTAGAGAGATCAGGGATAACAGGAACTTACCTGAATAAAATAAAAGCAATGTACAGTAAACCAACAGCTTACATCAAGCTAAATGGAGAGAAACTCAAGGCAATTCCTCTAAAATCAGGAACAAGACAAGGCTGTCCAGTCTCTCCATATCTCTTCAATATTGTACTTGATGTCCTAGCTACAGCAATAAGACAACAAAAGGAGATAAAGGGGATACAAATAGGAAAAGTAGAAGTCAAACTTTCACTATTTGCAGATGATATGATAGTTTACATAAGTGACCCGAAAAACTCTGCAAGAGAACTCCTAGATCTGATAAACACCTTCAGCAAAGTAGCAGGATACAAGGTAAACTCAAAAAAAATCAGTGGATGAAGTGACTGAGAAAGAAATCAGAGAAACATCACCCTTTACAATAGCCACAAACAGCATCAAATATCTGGGGATAATGTTAACCAAGGAAGTGAAAGACCTGTATATCAAGAACTTTGAATCTTTAAAGAAAGAAATCAAAGAGGATACCAGAAAATGGAAAGATCTCCCATGCTCTTGGATTGGTAGGATCAACATAATAAAAATGCCAATCTTGCCAAAAGCAGTCTACAGATTCAATGCAATCCCTATCAAAATTCCGGCACAATTCTTCACAGACCTGGAAGAACATTAATCAACTTTATATGGAAAAACAAAAGGCCCAGGATAGCCAAAACAACCCTATACAATAAAGTACCTTCAGGAGGCATCACCATACCTGACTTCAAGCTGTATTATATAGGTATAGTCCTAAAAACAGCTTGGTAATTGCACAAAAATAGGCAGGTAGACCAATGGAACCGAATTGAAAACCCTGATTTTAAACCACACACCTATGAACACTTGCTTTTTGACAAAGTAGCTAAAATTATACAATGGAAAAACGAAAGCATCTTCAACAAATGGTGCTGGCATAACTGGGTACTGATATGCAGAAGACTGCAGATAGATCCATGTTTATCGCCTTGTACAAAACTAAAGTCCAAATGGATCAAAGATCTCAACATAAATCCAGCCACACTGAAAATTTTAGAAGAGAAAGAGGGAGATACTCTTCAACGAGTTGGTACAGGAGACCACTTCCTGAACATAACAGCAGTGGCACAGACACTGAGATCGACAATTAACAAAAAGGACCTCAGGAAACTTAAAAGCAAAAGCAAAGGGCACAGTCAACAAGACAGAAAGGCAGTCCACAGAATGGGAACAGATATTCACTGACTCCACATCTGACAGAGGGCTAATCTCCAAAATTTACAAAGAACTGAAAAAGCAAGTCTCCAAAACACCAAATGACCCAATCAAAAGGTGGGGTACAGAACTAAGCAGAGAATTCTCAACAGAGGAGGCTAAAATGGCCAAGAGACACTTAAGAAAGTGCTCAACATCCTTAGCCATCAGGGAAATGCAAATCAAAACAACCCTGAGATAACATCTTACTCCTGTCAGAGTGGCTAAAATCAAAAACACCGAAGACAATTTATGCTGGAGAGCATGTGGAGAATGGGGAACACTTCTCCACTCCTGGTGGGAGTTCAACTTGTACAGCCACTTTGGAAAGCAGTATGGAGATTCCTCAGGAAAATGGGAATCAATCTACCACAAGACCCAGCAATTCCACTCTTAGGCATATATCCAAAGGAGGCAAATTCATACAACAAGGGCATCTGCTCCACTATGTTCATAGCAGCATTATTTGTAATAGCCAGAACCTGAAGCAACCTAGATGCCCCTCAACTGAACAGTGGATAGAGAAAATGTGGTACATTTACACAATGGAGTATTACTCACCAGAAAAAAACAATATCATGGGAGTAACCAACTAAATTCTGCTTCGATTTAAAGTCTGCCACACAAGTTGAAACCCATATGTGGTACCAATTTGGGGACTAAAGTCTTGTGACTAGATAAGACATAGACACCAGGGGAGAACCTGTGACTATTACTGTACTAAATGGGCATACTATCAGATCAACTCCTAATGAATTCTGTTATGAACACACATTGGTGCATCAGTCAGTCTTCTTCAGAGAAGCATCTTGGTGCAGCACTTAGTGATTGACACAGAGAACCAGAACTCACCATGCTGCAGAGAAGAGTCCCAGATGGGACGTCCATCACACACCCTCCTCCACAGGTCAGAGGTCACTGAGGAAGAGGGGGTGCAAAGATTTCAAGAAGCATAGGTAGGGAATGATTATAAGGAGACAGTGACTTCTGGAAACAGCAGGGTGGCTGCACACATGAACTCACAGAGGTCTATGGCATATGTAAGACTTGCCAAGGATCAGGCCAGACACAGTTCCAGCAAGCAGAGGGAAGATGGGCATTCCACCCTTAGCTAAGGAGTGACTGGTAATTGGTAGATGTTAGGAAGGAGATTCAGGTTTCTTTAATGGTGCAGCCCTGGGTACATATATCACCCTCCACTCAAAGTTTCACATACAAGAGTATATGGGCACTGCAACTGTAATGCAAAACTTGAGGTGATGTATTGCAAACAGGGGTGGCACAAAACTGGGTAGGTAGTAAAGAGTGGAATCATCTGTCAGGAGTGGAGGGATCAGGGGAGTATAATCAAAATACGTCAAAAAACAATAAAATGAGAAAAAGTGAAAAAATTATATCAGAGGTGTGTGTGTGTGTGTGTGTATTCTTTTAAGTACACTCATCATCGTAAATACCATAGGATACACATAATTCAGTAACCCTGGTGATTTGGGGCATCCACTGTGGATGTGAGACCTGCCTCCTTTGGGTGAGATTTCAAGTTTATTCACAATGTGTTGTTTAGATATCTGTGGTGCAGTTTGAAGGGAAACCAGAAGAGGGTGCTGCCTCTGCAGATGTGGTTCATATCCCATCAGGTGGTGGCTTCACATGACAGACTGTCTCTGTGCAGAAGGAGGTCCTTGTATATGAGTGACGAGTTTCAGTAAGATCCTGAGGAGACTTGTCCTGTGAGTTTGGTGACCTCAAGAAGCAAGTGTCTTCTGTGAACATGCCTCCTGACACCCGCCAGTTCTGCTGCTCCTCTTGATGCTCGGTGAGTTACATTTACCTAAGTGTTGATGATTTCATCTTCTTAAACCTGTTGGAGTCTTTTCATTCTTCTTCACATAGCAAAATAATTTCTCCTTATTTATTTATTTATTATTTTCAGGGAGGAGCAATGGAAACTCAGTGACCCAGACAGAAGGCCTGGTTACTGTCACAGAGGGGTCACCTGTGACATTGAATTGCACCTATCAGACTACTTATTGAGCTCCTACAGTTTTTTGTTACGTGCAATATATCAACAAAGCCCATCAATGACTTCTGAAGAGCTCCACAGACAACAAGAGCACAGAGCATCAAGGGTTCCACAACACTCTCCATAAGAGTAGCAGCTCCTTCCTCCTGCAGAAGTCCTCAGTGCAGCTGTCAGACTCTGCCCTCTACTACTGTGCTCTGAGTGACACAGTGAGGGAGATGCAGGGGAAGCTGCACACAAACCATGGTGCAGGAGGCTGAGGGGAGGGGCCCTGTGAGGGAGAGCTGTGTGCCTTCTCTCAGTGGGTTTTATGTATAATTCTGAAAAACAGCAACAAAACTCAGGTCAAATTCCTACAAACCTTGGAATCTGTGAATTTTCTGACAGGATAACAGGGAAGTCATTGCCAGAGACCACACAGGATTTGATTCCCAGAAATACTGTTCTCTCCCTAAGTGGAGGACTTTTCACAAATAAAACACCTACAGGAAAACCCAGACATGGGATTTAACTTTACTGAATTGTCTTACAAAACTTACTGATTTAAATTATCCAGAAATCTTTTGGATTTGCAACACAAATTTATGACTAAATGAGGAGCATAGACTCTAATATTTAAAACTCTGCTTCAGACTCACTCCACATGTAATTTAGATTCTTCCTCTCCTTGAACCATGTTGCACTGTATTCTGGTTAATTTCTGGTCTCAGCTACTGTTCTATTGCTGTAGAAGACACCAAAACTAAGTTAACTTAAAGAAGAAATCATTTAATTGGGGGCTTGATTACAGTTTCAGTGGGTGAGTCATGATAATTCTGGTGGCACGCATAGTAGCATTCCGTCAGCCATTTTCCTGGAGTGGTGGATAAGAGCTAAACTATGATAACCAAAAAGAAGCAGGGAGAAGCAGACTGGATCAGCCTGGCATGGACTTTAAGATTACAATGTCCATCACCAGTGACACATCTCCTCTGACAAGGCCACACCTCTTGAACCTTCCTAAACAGACAACTGGCTCAGAAGCAAACATTCAAACAGATGAGCTTATGGAGCCATTCTCACTGAAACCATCACACTCCACAACAGCATTCGCTTAGAGAAGCTGCTCAGGAAACACAGCTGTTGGGACTCTCAAGATGATGATGATGATGCAGCTCCTACCCTTTCCTACTCACTATGTTGACAGCCACCTGGTCATGAAAGACTCTATCCAGAAAGGTCTTCCTCTCAATGTCCACTCTCATAGGCCATTGCACTCTGATTTAATCCTTAGGATATGATATAGTCACTCACCTGATTAGATTCTCTGATAATTCTGCATTGTGGGGAAGGAAGTCAGGGTTTTGTGTTGCTGGAGTTGTTTGCCCCACCAAGTGAACACACAGAAAAGCCCTATTAATTATTAAAGTGTTAGCCGATGGCTAGGGCTTCTTATTGGCTAGCTCTATCTTAATTATTAACATATTTCTATTAATCTATGTATTTCCACGTGGTCTGGGCTTACCGGAGAATGCCCAGACTTGTTTAGTCCTTTGGCATATACATGCCATTTCTCCCGTGGTCTCACCTGCCTACCTTTCCCATAATTCTTGTCTTCTATTCCTGCTTATTTTCCTGCCTCTACTGGCCAAACAGTGTTTTACTCATCAACCAACAAGAGAAACATATATAGAAGAATATCCCCCATCAGTTTTGATCCATCTCAATTATGGAAACAAAACACTGGTTTAAAGTAAAATCCTCTAGTACTCATATTCATCTCTCTGTAAGGAAGAAAGGTCTGAAATCAAGGACCATGATGTCTATCAACAAAGATCCCTGTTTGTGTTCACAAAGAAGAACGAAGTAGTATATGCTGTCTTACTGGTTAGGGAGCAAAATGGAATGCCAAACAGCATTTTTAAACTCCAAAAACTAGTTTAACAGTACAGCATAGAACAGAATCTCTCAGAAGAGTGCTTGTCAAACCTAGAATTGATGCCAAATCTAATGAAAAGCCCAGTGTCAGCCATGGGGGACCTCCCTTCAAGTTGTGAGTTAGGGACTTCCTGAGTCTCCTCCAAAAAATTTGTTATTGTCGTGGCCATTGATTTCCCCCATAGACTTTGAAGGTAAGATGTCTTTTCTGAGGACACCACATACTTCAGACAGATGAATTGGGAAATTTATCTAGAAGTGACTTGAAGACTTCTCCCCAAGGAGGAGTTCTCATAGTATATGAAGGTTCCATGTAAGACTCACAGGGAGAAAAGCTATAAATAATCCTACAAGTAGTGTAAAGTCTATGAACCAAAACAATGACCACCATGTCAAGATATTCACAAGGATATTCATATTCATAGCAGCACTTTTATCTTTGGGGAAACTAATGTAGGCCTTATTGACCTCAAGGTTGCTCAATAGCAATGCATTTAGTCCCAATATTGTAAACCTAGTTAACTACATGGCAAGGTCATAGAACCTAGAGTAGAACCTACCTCAGCCACTTTCTTAAATCGACATAGCTTCTAACCATGTTCTAAACACTTATAATTATAGACTACAGGAATCCAGCTACACCAAGACAGAGAAACTGGACAGGAGATGTGGAGTTGGGGCCTAAACACAGACAGAAGACTTAGCTGAGGGGGCAAAAATTAATTTTCCTGTCTTTGTTTTTCTCTTAACAATTTGATATCACCTAAAACAAAAGTCTCTATGTAAGAAAGAAATCACCTCACAACTGCAAGTTACATACTTTCAAAACAGAAAATCTAACACATGAAGAAATCACGTTATGATCACAAGTTACATGCTTTATTAGAAGCACACATGTAATTAAACATTTTCCTTTGTATCAATTTTCCAACCATAACATCTTCACCCAAAGCAATGATTCTTTGCTTGTCGATTAACTAAGTTTTAAGCAATCCCAGTACATTTCAGCAGGCATCTGTGTATGGTTACAGTGTAGCAGATTTTTATGCTTATTTTATGCTACAGATTAAGGCATCAAGTGGTCTAGCTAACCATTTTTCTTAACACACAAAAGAGTCATATAATTTCCTTTCACAACTTGGTTTTCTCAAAGTGTGTACTGAAACCTGAGATTAATTCTGCAAGCTACATTACCAAGGAACTCAGACCTGACCTTGAATGTAGGGACATAATTGCCTTCTACAGGCAGAAATGATGCCTCTACAATGCATGAAACTTCCTTGTTTTCATCAACTAGTCTCACATCTCTATACTTCCTTATCCTAGACAAATCATCTAAATTATGATCTGCAGGTAAATTGCTCAGTGAGGAGTGGGATTTTCTCATAAAACAACCACACTCTACTAGATACAGTGGGAATCTTTCACTCGACAATCATACCATGCCAAACCCAGTAAGTACATGATAGCAGCAAGTAGAAGGGCCAGCAGAAATAAGGGGCATTATTAGACTACACTCCAGGTGTGGGGACTTTGTCTAGCCTGAGTACACTCATGCCTGCTGGGCTCACTGGTGAGCCATACTCCATAGACTTCTTTGCCGACTGCTGTTCCTCTGACATAGCCACCACCAATACATACAGATGAGTTTAGTTCTATCCCCTTGCGAAAGAAGCTTCATTTTGAAGCAGAGAGTGGCTGCTACAGTCAGAAACAACTGCTCAAAATGCAGAGAATAATTATTGTTATGTCTCTAGTCTCAGTTAACACATCTATTCCCACACCTAAGGCTCAGGGAACATAATAGAAAAGGAGTATGAAGGATTGTAAGAACAGAGGACTAGGACACCAACTGAAAGGATGACAGGAGGAAGAAAACTTGTTCATTGTTGAATGGATGCAAATGGGCACAAACAATGTGAAAATCAATATGAAGCTTCCTTCAAACCCTGAACATAGATCTACCATAAGATCTAGCTATACCAGCCTTGAGGATTTAACCATCATTGTACATCATTCCACAGAGATACCTGCTCTTCCAGGTTCATGAGTGCTCTATTTATAATCACTAGGAACTGAAAACAATCTAAATGTCCATCAATTGATGAGTGCAATGTGAAAATGTGACACAGTGGGGTATTAGTCAGCTGATAAGTAAAATGAAATTAGGAAAATTTCAGGGAAATGGGTGGAACTGGAAAGATTCATCCTGAGCAAGTAACCTAGATCAAGATGAAGAAACTTTGCTTTCTCACATATGTGGCTGTGGTTTTAATATGTGTATTCATTTGGAATATCTGTAGAACATCCAACACAGATATCAGTAAGAGGCCATGAGAGAGGAGGTGATCTTCAAAGGAAGGGGAATAGAAAATCAACTGCCAATAAAGGGGAAATGGAACAGGAAGGATTAAAGAGGTGGTGATGAGAGTGCAGGACAGAGGAGGGAACACTAACAATAAAGGCATTTTATTTGAACAAAACAGCATAGAAACCCAGTTATAGAAAATTCCTGAAACACGTAATCCAATCAAGGTTAAGTCTAGCAATAATCTGTAACTACAAACACATAGAGGGCAGTTTGACATGACCATTTAGCAAAATAGAATTATAGTAGTTTCCCCCTAGGGCCTTTGACCTCCTGAACCATGGGGGTTATGGCCATGTTCCAGTACTAAATATGAATTCCCTCCCATGGAGAAGGGTCCAAATCTAATCAGAAAACATTGTTATTCTGCAGCAGTCAGGACACTGTTGCACTACTGAGCACATATTACCTGGAAGTTCAGTACTGCAGCATGCAGAATTCGCTGTCCTTTCTTTCCTGGAATCCTACATAGGGCCTTCCAGCACTATGAAAGGTAACCAGTGGGGAGGATCTTTTCCCAGTCAGCTCCAGGTCAATTTCTCTATGCCATGAACAGTTCCATAGCATCTCACCACCTGGTTAAAGTGGGCACCAAGAACCATGACAATACCCTGTGTTGTTTGTATACCTATAGAGTTTCTCTGAACAATACCTCCCCTGCCTGATACCTCTGAGGTTCCTTTTTGATAAATTCATCCAATTTCTCCAAAGCTAGATTAATGGGTGTAAAATTATGTGATTATTAATGTGATAAATTATTATATTAAGACATTATTTAGAAAATGTAGGTGATAAATTTTCAAGGTTGCAAGAATAGTTAATGTGGGTTAACTCCAGAGTCCTTAACAAAAAAGACTCAAGGTATAAGCCAAGCCAAGTGTTGTGATCACACAGTCTTCAGTTTAAATTGTGTTCAAGTAGTAAAACTTTTTAAAGACTGTTCTTCCTCATGTTATCCTCAAGTATAATTTTCATTTGCCAGTTGATGATAAAGAGACTATAAACATTTTTTGGATCTGAATAGGGTGGATGATGAGTAGGACTTATTCGTGTGACCCAATGTGTCCTCATTTTACACTTTTGTGTAGCCACTGTAGCCACCAAGATTTCACAACCTTTAACTAGTGGTGTTTTACATCATGAATATTTGATTTGATTAATTCCAGGCATTTTCCAGTGTTGTAATCTGCATCTCCCTTTCCTGCATGCTTCTAGTGTTCTTTTCTGCTCCCACTGCTCCCTGCCACACTGTGCACTCTGATCTGTCTACAGAGGATGCTGTCCTCTGTGGTCTTCCTTTGACACAAAATTATCTCACTGAATGGTGAGTGTTAAGGTCTTCAATCACTTTGCTCTGATTGATATCACACACAGAGAGACTCTCCCCTCTCCCTCTCGCTAGAGAGAGAATTGTGGCATTGGAATTGAAATGTGATACTCATAGCTCCTGTGCCCTGATGTTCATGTATGGCACAGTCTACTCAGTGGGCATGACCTAGAATATGGTCTGGACATTTCTGAATCATGTTGTATTTTATAAGAAATGCAAAGGGACTGCTCAAGTAATTAAGTCTCTCATCAGTTTGATATTTGTTATATTTGACTCAGCATCCGTCAAAGTAAAGATTGTCTTTAGTAAGCTTGCCAGTTTTTAAATGTATATTTGCAATGTCTATTTGCATTTATACTCTCTAATTTACTCTTCATGTGCTAATTCAGCTTCAGCATTTATAGCAACAACAATTACTTGTTTTCTCAGATACTTTAATGGTGTTGTGTAGAACTCTGGTGACAATGCAGAGTTCTGATTACTATGTTCCTAATGCTTGCTTGGAAATGTGTAAAGATGCTGCAATTTTGTCACAGTAAAATATCTCTTATCTCAGTTCATAACTTGATATTCTTTTCTAAAAACACAAGTCTCTCTTTAGACAGCATTAAACTTCCTCTATGAATGATCAGAAAGCCTTACAACTCACACTCAGAAGTTAGCACAACTCTCATTATGATGGCAGCCTACTTCTGCCATATGCCAAGTCTGTCAGGTCTCGGACATCTGGGCAGCATCAACAGAGTGTGTCTTACTAATTGTGAACAGGGGCAGGACACCCCAGGGTCAATGTAATGTGTGGTCTTGGAGATACAGGTGAGAGACAGTGAGTAGTCATATATGTGGCAATATCTCAGGGCCTTGTGAAGGTCAGCAAGTTCCAGTATTACAGAGCCAAAGACGGCTCTATGGTCATGACCTTACAGCCCTCATCAGTGTTCTAGTCTCCACGAGACTCCCTCCTCCAGGTCTTTGCAGCCTGCATCCCTTCAGCTATGGGATCTCACCCCTTCATGGCAGACTGAGGGCCTACTTGGCTGTTTAAGTTTAAGTTTAGCCCAGAGCTCCTAGCTGTCAATCATCTGGAATAAGAGGCAGCACATTAAGCTAACTCACACAGCTGCCCTTGGAGATGTTAATAGCATCTCTTTTCCTCCCATGTCGATGGGGTGTGACATTTCTGACTTGGCAGTGAAGGTCAGGAAGCATCCTGCTACCCAGCCCTTGGGAAACATGCCCTGTGTCTCTGCATGCCCCCCCCTGTCCCGCGCTACCGTCTCGCCAGCAAGAACGACGCAGAACACTCGGATCCTTCTGCAGTAAAGCTTTAATGCATCTTGAGAGATAGATGATCAGCTTCTTAGAGGGAGACCCCAAGCTAAGAAACCCAGCCCCTTATATAAGCCTAGGAGCTCCGAGTGAGACGTGTAGAGCCGGGATTGGTGGTTTGCACATCACCCCAGATGACGCCACGGGAGAGGCACAGCTTAAACGGTTAACTCCAACTGACAGCAGATGTCAGCGCCATCTTCTAACGGTTAACTCCAACTGACAGCAGATGTCAGCGCCATCTTCTAACGGCAATAGCGATAGCGAGGGCGGCTCCTCACACCCCCCCCACTCTTTATAAATACCAGGGTGGTCTGGAAGCAGTGACCAAGACACCCACATACTAACACACATCTGCCGCCTGGACTTCTGGGTCAGACCTCCTACCTCTCTTGAGTAGAATTCCATTTCTGTATCTACTTCCTCCTCTAGAGCTTTAGAGGAGTGTGGGGGGCATATCTTCAAGAGTACCCAGAGGGGGGAAATTTTCTAGTGGGAATATGGCCTTGAACCAGTCACCAAACCTCTCTGGGCCTGGATAGCAGGAAGATGGGAAAGACCTGTGAGGATGTGAGGTCCCAGCTGATGGTCTACAGGGAGACAAGTAGCAGGGACACAACTGTCCCGCGCTACCGTCTCTCCAGCAAGAACGACGCAGGACACTCGGATCCTTCTGCAGTAAAGCTTTAATACATCTTGAGAGATAGATGATCAGCTTCTGAGAGGGAGACCCCAAGCTAAGAAACCCAGCCCCTTATATAAGCCTAGGAGCTCCGAGTGAGACGTGTAGAGCCGGGATTGGTGGTTTGCTCATCACCCCAGATGACGGGTGAGGCACAGCTTAAACGGTAAACTCCAACTGACAGCAGATGTCAGCGCCATCTTCTAATGGCAATAGCGATAGCGAGGGCGGCTCCTCACACACAACAGTATCCACTTCTCTTCCTCAGCAGCCTTCCATTTGCCCACCTTCACCTCATCTCCTCCTGGAACTCCTGGATGAAAGAGGCTCCTGAAGAGTGAGACTGCACTCAGTACAGACTCCACCCCCCACATCTGCCCTGGGGTCCAAACTCAGGACAATCATTTCCCTTCCCATATGGAACACCTCCTATTCTGTTCCTGTCCTCACTGGCCATCAGCAGAGCAGGTGAAGTGGTGTCCCATCCCCCAAAGAAGCATCACTCCCAATATGGTCCAGCCCATTTCCAAATAATGTTCTGCTCCCTCTGACTATGACTGATATCCATAGGCCCATCATCCTTGGAACTGACCCAGGATACTCTGACCATACAGCCACACAGTCCACCACACATCCCAGCCTGTGCTGCTGGTTGGCCAGCTGCAAGATGAGATGTAACATGGAACTTTTCCTACCCTGAAGATCTGGGACAGGCCCACCCTAAATTATTGGGCTTTTCTGGCCCAGCCAGTAGCGATTGGGACTCCTCTGCAGAGGGAAGTTGTCTTCTCTGACTTCAGACCCCTACCATTTCCCACTTTCCCCCTCCACTTTTCACCATACCTCCCTAATACCCCAGCATCCATTTGTCAGGGATCCTGCTATCTGAGCCATTCAACCTCTTTTCTGAGACAGGGGCGTTTGTGACAACCACACAAGTGATTGCTGCTTCTTGTCTATACAGTCTCCATAGGAAACTTCAAAGTCCAACATGGACTTTCTCCGCATCCCCAAGCCCAAGTTCCGCTGCCATGAACCTGCAACTCATTTGTGTCCTTTCCTTGCAGGCTGTAGGTGCGACCATGAGTATAGGATTCCCAAACTCCACAAGAAGCACAGCTTAGGCCGGCCCTCCCCAGAAGAGAATGGCTCCCAAAGGAGCTTTCAGGAGTCCCCTTCTAGCTTTACCTCTACCTACTGTACCTCACCAAGTGCCACCCCTGTCCGCTCGCCCCAATGGGTACCCCAGAGGGGGGCACCAGTCTCCATATAGGCCTGCTTCTGGCCCTGGCTTCCTGCTACTGAAAACAGCTCCCCAGGTGCTAATTCCTCTATGCAGAGCCCAAGCCCTTCCTTGATAGCAGCAGTTCTACAGCCACCAGGGGGTCTCTTTCCCCTATTCCTTCCTTGTAGAAAAGTCCAAAATGAGCGGGCCCCTGGGACAGTGTTGTATGCCTTCTACCAGCCCCTGGTAGCATGGTTTGAGGAGGCCCTGTGTACAAGCCCTGTCTACCCATCCCTGCCCTGCAACCCAGACCACTGGGGGAGAGCCAGCACTCCCAGTGGTCTGGGGGTGTCCTCTCCCTGCCTGGCACTAATCTTTTGGTCCCAAACTGCTTCCATGACTGCTTCACAAGAGCCTGACCAAAGGCTTTGTTGAAGTGGTCCCTTTCATTTACAAAGGACTACAGACACCCAGGTGTCCCCCAAATCCTCCACCTGAGAGACACTTTCCAGGGAAGTGGTATGGAGCTAATGGGGTGGGTACTAGCCCAGTGCCTCTGCACACAAAGCTGCCCACTCCAGGGCCACCATCCACCTCTGTGCCTCAGCTGTCTGATTCCTCAGCAGCTTCATATCCCAGGTTAACCCTGAGCTCTGCAGTTTCTGCCAGGTCTGCCTTCCCAAAGTGCCCCTCACTCCCCTGTGTCAAATTCCCACCAAATGGGGGTACTAAGCCAACTGACTTTCCCCAGGGTGTCTTCTGATTGACAGAGAAAAGCCTGGGAGTCCAGGCATGTAGAAAAGGGATAAGCAGTAGTTTGGGGCATGGTCAGATGGAGGGACAGTCTGGAGGAGGGGCCAGAGGGCAATGAAAAGGAACTACCAAGGAGGACTGTCCAGGGCTAGTGAAGATGGGCAGCTGCCAGCTATTCCAAAGCCCCATACCACCTGGCCAGGTTGTGGGGGGCACCCTGGCAGGCCCTGTGGGATCCATGCTTGCAGCTCACAGGTTCAATAGAGAAAAGTCTAGCAGCTGCCACATCTGCGCTAGAGCAGGAAACCTCCACCAGCATGCTGCCTGTCATGCAGTACATGAGCTTGAGCACAGGACCTCCAGGGCAGTGCTGGTGGTCCCCACGCTGAGTGGGGTGGGCTGGGGGCAGGGTCTAGGCAGTCATTGATCCCACTGGGGGAAATGCTGTGCCTTCCCCCTGCAGCCCTATGAGCCTGCAAGGGGCTCGAGGCAGTCACCATGAGGGCTCAAGGCTCTGGAGACATGTCCAGGAGGAAGCAGGTCAATCCCTGGCAGAGCAAGTGTGAGTCAAACTTTGCCGATGGTGCCCACCTGAACCTAACTCTTGCCTAGTCTCCCTGCTCCGACCTCTGTGGCTGCCCAGTCCCCTCTGTCCATGACCTTCACCTGGCGCTGCAAACCACCCCTTAGCACAGAGTGCCAAGAGCGCTGTAATCCAATCTCTGCCCGGATGGCAGGACCCAAGGTTGTTGGGTCCCAAAAGCCATAAGGAGACTGGCTGGGGGCACTGCTCCACCAGAATCCAGCACCTTGTAGCCTGCACCTCCCCCACTACTCAGAGATGAGGCAGAGATAGGGCTGCCCTGATAAGGGCTAGACAAAGTTTTAAACAGTCCATTCTATTGAGCCCCATCCTGGTAAGATCGCTCTGTAAAAACAGGCTGAAATTGTAATCTTCTCTAAAAGCTCTTGACTCTCCCATCTTTGTATCTAGAGGCTGTAGAAGAAAGACCTGGTAATGAAATTTTCCTGGGGCTCCACGCCTATCACAGTGCTTTGGCTGCAGGTCGGCCTTGGTGCTGGGTGAGGTATTGAAGACTGCTGCAGCTCAGGTGGGTGGCACTGCCTAACCAACCCCCTTTATCTGCGCAAACTCTGGAGTTTTTATCTAACCTCTGCCTGCTTGGTCAGATATATGGAGGTCTTACCCACCAACTTCCCCTAACAAAGCTATGTGGACAAATAATGCCCTAGTGTGCCCATGGGAACCTCTCCTTCCACCCCACACCCGAGGGGGTGGTCTGAATCAGTCAGGGACCTCAGGGACTGGAGTGCCGTTTTTGAGTGTGTCCAAGCTTCTTGCAGGTTCCTCATGGGTACTTTCCCTAGTAGGGCAGGCCCAGTACTCCTACATCACCCATGTGCCCACCACAGGAGCTTCTTGTGCAGTGTGGGACCCTGGTGGCAGGGCCACTTGGATACACTAGGAAGGAGTGAACACACAGGAAAGCTCCGCAGACCACACCAATGATAACTTCTTGCATCTCCTGGCAGGGCAAAGGCTTCCTCCCTGGAGCTTTCTCCTGGACTGAGAAATAAGTCATGTGGGCCATCCAGGAGGTGATTGGGGAGGGAGGCAACAGGCCTCACTTCCTCAGGCACCTGTTTCCCTCCTCAGCCAACACGCATCTGCCACCAGGACCCCACGTACATTCTAGCCTGTGAGAGTGCCCTACTACTGAGGTCCCAGGAGAGGGGTGTGGACACTGAAGGTGTTGGTGAGGATGAGAAAGGGAGGATGCCCAGGTCTCATAGGTGATCAGAGCACTAAGAGGATGGGGCACGCAGAGTGGGTTTGGACTAAGTGCTCAGAACACTGTGCCCTGCCTGACTGCCACAGCCACTGTGGGCTCAAGTTGGGCATGGAGAGGAGTGGGCACAGCCCAGCCTGCTGAGAGGATGGCTTCTCACACTGAAGCCCTCTCTTCCTGAGAAGCCATCTGCCCCCATCCTTCTGACCCATGCCATGCAGCTGGGCTTCTCTGGGGGATCCTGCTCACATTGCTCAGGTCTTATCAGCCATCTAGAGAAAGAATAACTCCAGGTCTCAGCGCCCATCGCAACAGTTCTCTTTCCTCCTCTCTTGTCCCAGGCTCTGAGCTGTATCCTCCGCAGCCTCTGCCTGGCTTAGGTCACTGGTCCTCACACTCACCATCATCAGGGTGCACAGCTCCAGCCCACGTGGTGTCCTGAGCCCTCTCCCCCACAGGCCCTCTCTCAGAAGCATAGGCCAAGGGTTTTCTGATTGAAAAAAATTGTGTAATGTATCAGTGACTACCAGGCCATTGGGGGTAGGGACTGGGTTGTCTGGGCCTAAAGATGGCACCACCATTTCTCATTGATAAAGTTTCTGAGTTTGGCTGTGCTGAATGTTAAGCACAGGTCCATATTTGATATGGACTTCCAGGCCAGAGGAGGCTCCAACTGAAACCAATCTCAGTCAGCCTGGCTGGGATTCCTCAGGCCTCCAACCCACTTCCCTCCTCATAGCATAGCCTCCTTTCTTTCCACTTTGTCCCACCCAGGCTCCTCACCCAGGGGACATGGTAGCAGACCAAATTACAAGTTAGTTTTGACCTGACAGAGGGACGAGGCTCAGGCCACGGGAAGATCCTGTTGAGGGAGCCCACAGAGGTAGCTGTTGAAACCTAAGGGAGCAAGGACCCAGTACACACCCACCATTGACAGGTCCTGTGTCTTCAAGCTTGGCATCTGGCAGTGCTGCTCCCAGTACCCAGGTTATACTTTAGCATTCTCCTTTAGTCCTGGGAACTCAGCTGGGACTTTCTGTGCCCATTTCAGCCCTAGCCTTCCTGCAGGCATGCCTGAGTGCTCTCCACCTCCTCAGTGAAGCCCCACTACCTCGATATCCCAGTGGACTGAGCGAATTCTCCGAGGTAGAAGGGTCTATATTCTTGACTCCATCCAAGACTGAATTTCCTCTCTTGTCTGCACAATCAGTTCCCAGCCAGAGATGAACCTGCCTGTAACTTCTTGATCCCTCCAGAATCCTCCATCAACTCTTCACCAAAGCTCTATAAGGTCAGATGTGAGTCCCTGAATCTTTCAGCCTGGTCAACTCTTCATAATGTATGTCCCTAAATAGCAGTATAAGTGGCTAGCATAAGGCCAGGTGGTAGCTAGGATGACTGTCTTCTGCCTCAGTTTCCTGATCTTCCCATGGAATCAACATCCCTGCAGGGTGGTGCTAGTAAGGCTCTCAGAGACCCAAGTGAGCTGTTGAGAGGCAATGTGCGTGTGTCTACAGGGATCCAGAATAAAGCATCCGAGGCTACCAAAATTTACAGACACCTAAGGAGAGAGAGGGGAGCATACCCATAAAACAGGTTTCCTGAGTCTGAATGTGCCAGAAGTAGCAGGCAGATCCTAGGCTCTGGTTCCAGGAACATACAAAGGGACCAGGGAAGGACAAAGTCCGAGATGGGTAGGAAGATGTGGGCTCAAAGAGGGAAACTGAGGCCCAACAATGGAAGAAGCAAGCACTCAGTCCTGAGAGCCTCATGGACCTGTATCTGAATTCTACTCAAAAACTCCTCTAGACAAGGCCATCCTTGCTTCTCTTTACTATGAACCAGGACTGGGGAGGGCAAGACTCTGAGGAGCCTTACCAGGTGCTGCTCTACTGGTAGAGAGACCTTGCTACTCTGTGCCTCAGTTTCCTACACTTAAATCATTTTAATAGCAAACTGTAGAGATAAAATAGTCAAGAATCACTGGAGTTAGAATGTTCAGAGATCCAGTAGACCTTCCTAGCTCAAGGGTTTGGCCAGAGGACATGGCACTATCTCTGGTTACTGGTACTCTGTGAATCCAGTTGAAACACACCTCTGGGGTGACTGGTTCCCACATGGACTAGCCAGAACAGCAACAGTCTAAAACTTGGGGTAGTGAAACCCATGACATTCTATTAAGTCAGAGCTGGATTCTATGTGAGGGTTGAAAACAGCAATGGAAAAGATTTCCAGGAGTGGAGAACACTGGGCTGGCCATGCCCTTGGTGGGATCACAGCTGCATAATTCCCTGGTTCTTCTTGGGACAAGCAAGAGAAGGAGACTCACAACTTGTATCAGAGATTGTCAGTGACTCCTTTTAAAGATTTTTGGAACCAACATGATCCCTGGTCATCAGAGTGTGTTTCTTCTCATGATACAATGTCACACGGAGCCCTGTTTTTTTTATCTGGGCTGTGTGTCACCCCCATAGATGATTTTTTTATTAAATATCTATGCCTTTCAGGGCATTATTTTTTTGTGTTTTATTTTGTTTTTATTGTGTTTGAATGATATCTCAATAGTATAATTTGAGTGTTTGAATATTATGGTATCTTTGGTCCCCATCTACTAGAATGTGCACCCGACTCTTCATCAGACCCTCTACTTGTTGCCTCTGTAAGACTGTCTAGTGACTAAGTTATATTTTACCTTCCAGGACATCCTGAGATCCTAGTCAAAGCCAGTAGGGGATGGGCCCTCCTGATGCTCTCAGCCAGACACAGAAGCATTGAGCAGGTCAGCCATCTAAGACCATAACAGGGTGGAGAGAATCAGGTGAGATGCAGAATTTCTTAGGACTCAGACTTCTCAGAAAGACACATGAGCTCCCCATTTCAGGGCCTATCCGAGTGCCCTCTGTGTTATGCTGGGTGAGACTGTCTACCTGTCTCATCCCATATCTGTACTCATCCTCACAGACACAGGGGCATGGAAGGGAGTGGGCATCATTCCCCCACACAGAGTCCATGTCCATAGTTGATGTTTATAAACATGAAAAAGGGAATTGCTGCAATTATGCTATCAGATATGAGCCAATATGCAAATTATCTTATCCTCAATCAAAAAACTATTGTATTTTCATACCCAAGCAGTGTTCAGCTTAGTGAGGAGGAGACCAATGGGCAGTTGGAAATCTGCTCCTTGTGATAATGAAGGGGCCCTATGGGGTTTGCTCCCAGTGCTGTCCTGTCGGTGACCACCATGGTGGACTATTCATGCCACTGAGCAGAAGAGCAGACATGTGCCATGATATTTCCACCCTGGCAATAACAGGGTAACAAGGGCAGTGTCAACCTCTCTAAGGGAGATGTCATTTGTGACAGTACCTAGGATGCAGTACTGAGGATGTCAGGTCCTAATGTTGTCCAAGTTATCTCTCCCTTGCCTTCTCATTGATGATCATGGGCAAGCTGCTCTGCCTTAGTTGGATGGGCCTCAGTTAACCTCTTCATAAAGTGGGTGGCATCCGGAATTCCCACTTGTTGGGTGTTTGGCAACTTCTAGAAATGTAAATTAGATAGGACTGGCCTTGTGTTCCCCACTCTACACCCTCACTGTTCTTTCACCCCATTCCCACAGCACCCAGTCTGGCTCACATAACATATTCTGTGTTACATCTACATACCAAGATCTAACCCAGCATGAACCTTCTGTGCCTCAGTTTCCCCATCTGAGACAGGACTGGAAGATGACTTCACTGGCCAGTGTAAGTGAGAGAGGATAAACAAGGACAGAGAGGTAGGGTGACTTGCCCCTGGTCACAGTCTTTTCTGTTGCTCTGCCTGGTTGGGGGTAGTGAGCATCCCCAGAAGGACCCTAGCATAGGGCATCCTGAGAAGGGAGTGTCCAGTCATGATTCATGGATAGCCTCCTGGTGTACAGGGCCAAGTTCCACCTTTCAATCCTCCATGGCCCTTGAGGGTCTAGGTGGACCAGAGGGCCCATTGCCAGCTTAGGCTCCATTGAAGCCAACAGAGGGATCAGAAAGCCATAGCAACACCAGGTAGAAGTGCCACACCCATGTGTGGGCTGTCTCTGTTTGCCTGTGGTGAATGCCATCTAAGGCCAGTGTGAGCAGGGTGGCACTGACCCCAGCAGTGTGGTCTGGGTTACAGCCAGTATAGTCCTTCAGACAGAGAAATTTGTCCCCCACCCCATCTGAAAGGTCGATCTACAAACCAGGTCCTGGCCTTGCCTCTATTTTATCCTCATGGGTCCCCATGCCCTTGATATGAATGACCAGCACAATGCATTCCACAGTGGCTTCAGTACTGGGTGTGGGCTAACATGTTTTGGTATTGATGGCCCTGCAAACAGGCCTATGGGTGTCCCACAGAATCACATTCTTCCTGAAAAGGAGCATCTGTGAGCCACTGTTCTGGGGAGCAGCAGGTTTCTTTAGCTGTGAAAGGCTGGGGCCCCTAAGTGTCAAAAGGGTGTAACCTAGACCATCCCCCTGCCTGCAAACACTGGCCTGCCTCCAGAAATGGCTCTGCAGTGGTGAGAATATTGCTTAGTTGGTAGAGCACTTGTCTACCACACACAAAAACCCTGACTTAGAACCCCCACAATGCATATACCAGGAGTGATGCTGCATGCCTGTAATCCCAGCACTCAGGAGGTAGAGACAGAGACTCTACGACATAGCACCATGTTTTCAACCTTCTAATGCTGTGACCTTTAATATAGTTCCTCATGTTATCATGACTCCAATCATGAAAACACTTAGCTTCTACATCATAACTGTAATTTTGATAGTGTAATGAATTGGAATGTAAATATCTTGTGCCTTCCCATGGTCTTGGGCATGAATCCCAAGTAGAGAACTGGTGATATAGCAAGTTCAAGGCCAACATGAAATATGTGAGACCCTGTCTGAAAAAAACGAAAATCAAAATAGGACCTTATGTGAATTCTGTCTCCTTTTCGAACCTAGGGCAGGCATCTCACCCTGAGGTGTCCTCAGGCTGCCTGACCCTTGGTCTCTTGGTTTGTTTCCTCTAGGGTCCTCAGGCTTCAGTGCTCTGAGACTCAAGTACCCTCCAACTTCAGTTGATGTGCCCAAGACACAAGTTCTTTCCTTCTCAAGGACCACAAAATGACAGGACAGGCGTCCCCTGCAAGCTGTGGCTTAAAAGCATGAACTGAGACCCAGACTGGGCCAGGATTTCAGTTGGACCTCAATTCTGTTCCTGTGGCTGATACCCTGGGATGACATCAGAGGTTGCATCACTCCTGACCTGTGCTTGGTGTCCTCTGGGAGGACATTGTGGAGCCATGGACGTTTATTCCAACCTGCCATCTTCTACTGCAAGTTGGATGCCCTGCAACTGACCTGGAAGGAGGGGAGCAAAGATGCCAAGTCCCCATGATATAGATACATGTCCTGACCCAGTCCACTAATCATGCATCCTGTGTGGTTGTGACCATCATGGTTTTACCCAAATGCAGTGCTCACAAAAACTCTCTATTGGGGAGCTCTGGACCAAATCCCTAGTGTGGAGTGCCTTGACATATGTGGCCTGAAGGCCAGAAGCTAAAAATAGACATGTCTGCTGCATGACTCAGTGAGTCTGTGTATGTGCCTATTTGTATGTGTGCCTGAGAATGTGTGTGTGTGTGTGTGTGTGTGTGTGTGTGTGTGTGAGTTTAGGAGTCTGTGTATGAGGCTGTGAGTTTCTGTGTGAACCTCTGAATCTATGTGTGAGACTGAAATCTGTGTGTGAGCCTGAGTCTGTGTGTGTGACTCCATGAGTGTGTGTGTGTGTGTGTGTGTGTGTGAGAGAGAGAGAGAGAGAGAGAGAGAGAGAGAGAGAGAGCCTGTGAGTCTGTGTGTGAACCACTGAGATTTTGTGTGAGCTTGAGTTTCTTTTTGGGAGCCTGTGAATCTGTGAGTGAGCTTCTGAATCTGTGTATGAATCTGAGACTGTGTGTGAGCCTGTCAGTTTGTGTGTGTGAATCAGTGAGACAGTAAGACCTGAATCATTCATCTGAGCCCCAGTAGACACTGTGTTTCCTTCTATTGGGAGTGTACGGTTGGGAAGGGCTAAGACTCTTGCCCTGGCAAGCCCGTATCCATTACCTGACGGGGAAGAGATAACATGAAGGGAAAGAATAGGAAATTCACCACGTGACACCAAAGCTTAGGAATTGTTGAGTATCAAGGGTAAACAAGGGTGAATATACTAGAATCCAGGGGACCCAGAAGGAATCACAGTCTCTGCTTCAGTGAGTGGCTGGCCCTGCACACAAACACTCTGTCTGTGTCCATTTGGAAAGCAGGGTTGCTTTACATAGAATCATCTCATGTTTTCTCCAGGGATCATATCCACAGTTCCCTCATAGATATGGAGGCCAGAAAAGAAAACTAGGCCATTGACATGAGCCCCATGGAACATTAAGCCACATCCACTGAAACTGCAGATGTAGAGCAGAACCTAAGCCCACCCAGAGAAGGTGACTGTGCAGATCAACATCCTGCTAGATTTATGGGAGGACAGAGGTCCTCAGCATGTAGCTGATGTCTAGAGTCCCCCAGCAGCTGTCCTCAGGACCGAAAGAGATCCAGGGGAGGGGAGTATTTGCTGTGCATAAGATGGAGTTCCAGCCTCATGGTAAGGTAACTGAGGCTTGTATGTGAAAAAAAAAACAGTCCAGGGCTAGGCCTCAGGAAAACCCCAGCCACTCACAGCCTATGTACCAATGTGAGATGGTTTCCACACAGGATCTGCAGGGCTGAGTCTTGGGCTGCTTACAGCATCAAGCTCCACCCAGGAAGAGTTGTGATGTTCTTTAGAGTCAAAGAACATCCTGCATATGCTTGACTGAAGGATTGAGGTCCAGAGAGGTTAAGAAGCTTATGTGAGACCACAGCCCTCAGTCCAGCAAGGATCTAACAAAGGTCTGGGTTTAGACTCATCCCACTGTCACACTGTCCCCTTTTCTTACCCAAATATCTTCCTCAGAGTCTACTGGGCCTCCTATTCACAGCTTTCCAGGTCAGTGCATTTCTAAACAGGCTGTGGAGGAAACTCCACAGACCCCTATACCACCCAAACCCTAGAAGACCATCAGGCCAGGTGCTGGATGTAGGACAATGAGACAGCAGATGCCCCCTTAGTCCCTGGAATGAGGGACTTCAGAGAGGCAGAGCATGTGAGAGATCAGCACTTTGCTTGCATTTGAGGTCACTGCATTCTGGGGGTATGGTAAGGGATGCTTACTGTTTTAGTCGCCATGCTGCTCCACAAGTCATTTGTATGACCAAGCCACACAGTTACTGACATCTGTCTACAGCCTGGACTTCTGGGTCAGACCTCCTACCTCTGTTGAGAAAATCCCATTTCTTTATCTACTTCCTCCCTGGAGCTTTAGAGGTGTAGGGAGGGGCATATCTTCACTCAGAAGGGGGGAGCATTTCTGGCAGGTATGTGGCCTAGGGAAAGTCACCAAACCTCTTTGGGCCTGGATAGCAGGAAGATGGGAAAGACCTGTGAGGATGCAATGTCCCAGCTGATGGTCTACAAGGAGACAAGTAAGCAGGGACACAACAGTATCTACTTCTCTTCCTCAGCTGCCTTCCATCTGCCCATCTTCACCTCATCTCCTCCTGGAATTCCTGGATGAAAGAGAATGTTGAATAGTGAGATCCTCAATGCAGGCCCTAACCCCCACACCTTTCCTGGGGTCCAAACTTAGGACCATCATTTCCCTTCCCAGCTGAGATACCTCCCATTTTGTCCGTGTCCTCACAGGCCATCATCAGAGCAGATGAAGTGGTGTTCTATTGAAGGACCCCCGTAGAGATGCTTTCACGGAAGGGAGACCCGTACCCAAGGAACAGCGAGACCACGAACTTGGATGCAACAGCAAGAGGCTTTTATTGGTAACATGCGGGTACCCGGGCGTCTCAGTCTCGGGGAACTGAGCGCGCCGAGCTGGGGACTCAGGGGTTCTTTTATAGCAAAAAGCGCGGGACAGAAGCGAGAAGCTTAGTAACAGGACCCTGATTGGACAAATTAAATGAGGCTAGGGTTCGGGGCAATTGAGGTTTTTCTTTGAACTCTAGTCTTGGCCCTGTCCGAGGAACAATCGATTTCTGTGTTTGCTCAACCCTGCTGAGCTGGCCATCTGGCCGCCTGCAGATATCTCTGTGTTTGCCACCAGGCAGCCTGTGTCCTTGGGCTGAGCTTCCTTTTGATAGGCAATGACTATGCAGCTGTGGAGGAACGGAATTTTCCATAAGCCTCAGCTTTCAGCTGCCTATTAGACTGGGCCAGGGTCTTTCACTATACCCCAGAGAAACAGCACTCACAACATGGTCCAGCCCTTTTCCAAAGAATGTTCTGCTCCCTCTGACTATGACTGATACCCATAGCCCCATTGTCTGTGGATCTGACCCAGTATACTCTGACCCAAGTGTGGCATGTGAGCAATGCCAAGTGGGCTCTGGGTTTTGTGCTGAGGAGAGATGGCCTAGCCATTACCAAGAAAGGATTTTTGCCCACCTCCTTTGTATTTATCCTTGAATTTTTCTCTATTGGCTCTGGCTGTCACACCAGAAGCTGCCTAGTGTTACCTTCCAGGCCCATCATGAGGTAGCTAACAGTCCATCATGTCCAATAGCAGAAAAGTAGGTCAGAAAAGGTGAATAGTTGTTCACTGCACAACAGTGCTTTGCTTTGCTTACCAATACTCCACACAGCCCAGCATGTGCTGCTGGTTGGCCACCTGCAAGTTGAGATGTGACCTTGCCATTCCCTTTGAAGCAGGTATCTAACAGCGTAAGACAGTCCAGTGTCTGAGGGCCAAGGAAACACTCCCTGGAGTGATGGGTCTCTGAGCTGGATTTGAAGGACTATGAAAGTTTGTGAAGCATTCATAAGAGCACATAGGAATTGTGTCAAAGTAAGCAGCAGTTGTAAAGGCACTGAGACATGTCCCTACAGCTCATTCTGATCCTCTGTTGTTTACTGTCCACAGCTATTCATGCCCAGCTCCAATCTGTACCCATCCTATGCCCAGGAGCTCAGTCCTCTCCAGTTAGCTTCTATGTTGCTGTTAGGAATTAGCAAATGGAATGGAATGGATCTGTGGACCCCCATATTCAAACCATCTCTGAAGCCCCAGTAAAGCCCTAAGAACTGACAAACTAATTCCTCAACTTCCCAATAGAGAGAAAGGATGTAGCAACTCTGAGAGAACAAAGGTGTCCAGAGTATATGCTAAGTTCTAAGTAGACAGCCTAGGCCCAATTGAATGGGATTAGAAGTATTGTAGGTCAAAGCCACCAAGTCATTTCTGGGGAAATTTGGGGAGTGCTAGTTTAGTTCATGTGCTATGAAAATGGCCATCCATGTTTCCCAGCCCAATTACCTCTGGTCTGTGTCTCCATTTGGGTGAAGCCCTTTTGACAGAATGCACAAACAGCCATGAATCAAGAGAAGCCTCCTGGATTGTGTTGTTTTCATTGCTATTCTAGGGCCATCATGATTAACATCAGGGAAACCCTAAACAAATGTATGAGGCCAGAATCCACTTCTCAGACTTCACTACTTATTGCAGAGATGTCTTATGGGCTTGAAGAGATCCAAGAGTTTGCATCTACTCCTTCCCTACTAGGAGGGGCTGATTATACAGCTGCCTCTGAAGCTTCCCTGAGAATCGCTCACTTTGGAGCACAGTCAGCTGTTCCGGAGTTCTGAGAATGTCCAAACACAGTGCAGAGTCTGGTCAGAGCTGCTCAAAACACAGGATAGTATGTCAATATCACCCAAAGACATAGGTTGTGAGCAACATATGAACATGACAGGAGTAGCATTATGTGTAAAGAGAAGCTTTTTCTTTGAGAGAAGCCTTCCTACCAGCCTGGTTCTAGAGCGGCATCAGTCCCAAATAAACACACAGGAGGCTATATTAATTATGAAGCTGTTGGCCTTGCTTGTTTCTTACTGGCTAGCTATGACTTAAGTAATTACCCCATAATTGTTAATCTAAGTATTTCTCTTACTGGAGAATAGTTCCGGACTTCCAACCCCATGGCTGTTACATCTCGAATCTCCTTGTGTTTCTCCTACCCAGAGTCCTTCTGGACTCCTAGTCCCTCCTATCTAGATTCCCTATTGGCCAGACAGTGCTTTATTGACAAATGCACAGGACTTCCTCAGCAATTATGTCTTTGTTGATCCTTTCAGTTCTCACAATGACCCCCTTTCCCACATTCCTTGATATAGCACCAATTGAGGCGTGCCACCCTTCAGCATCAGTGACTCAATGAAGTCCTAGTGCATAGGGACCTCCGGGTTTGGATGTGGGTGGAAAGGTTGGTCCCTACACTCTCAGTAAATATTTGGCCACAAGGTTTAGTAGGACCCTGACCTTTTGGGAACTGTAGGCTGTGACATATATGCCAACATGCATTCCTTCCTCAGTAGTATTTAATTGTTCATGATGAGTAAGAGGTCTTTTGAGGAAGGAATGTGACATTACTCACCAATATTTAGAAAGTCTAGCTCAGTTCTCCATATGGGAAATACTATGGGGCTTCGATGCAAGCTAAGGAAACTCCGGAATTGGAAGGAGGAGTTCCTGGATGGCTTACCCTATATTCCAAGACAAGATCCTGAAAAGGGACCCTGGGATTTTGGTATATTCAGGGAGTATTAATTAGCAGGGTGGCAAAGGCTGTTATCCATGACATCAGCAGTCCCTTCCCTGGGCATTCTATTGTATCCTGGAGAGCTTATGGAATTCCGTGATGTCACCAGTGTTGTAGCAACACCAACAGCCCTTAGGGCATTACTTCAGTGACTCTCTGGTTTATCATTAGAAATGTTGTCAAGAATGAGGTCTTTGTTTGCAAGAGAACATGGAGAACATTCAAAGACCAGAGAGAGAGATATAGAAGCTGATGTTAGTTCTCAAAACAAAGCAGGAACAAATAAGTGGTCCTGGCATAGACACAGTGAGTGATGGGCAGGAGATGGGGAGGATCCTAGAGGAGGTGGACTTCAGCTGGGACTTTTGGTAATGGGACAGAGAATCTGGACCCTCTGGGAAGCAAATGGACCTCAATGCTTACCATAATTCCTGATATTCCATGAATCCAGAGCATTAGTTTATCTGTTCCTTAAGCCAAGATCGGACAAGGCCAAGGCTTTTGTGCTGGGAGCACCTAGATTTTACCTTTAGCACACTCGGTAGTGTAATGTGGGGACCACAGGATACCACCTGGAGTCAGTAGAGACTAATGTGTCCCCAGATTTGGGCAGGCATAACTGCACTTCACCCTCAGCAGTTTTCTTTGGGTGCAGTGACTGTGTGGCACCAGTCACATGAAGAGAAGAGTACTTCTGGCTCAGACTTTATGTCCTCAGACTGTACAGCAGAACTCCTCTATTCACATCTCCCTGACAGTGGTCCCCCTAGACTACTGAATCTGCAGTTGAGATTGGCAGTCAATACTCTCATGTAGTCAAACAACTGTTAGAGGTATGGGTCCAGGGCAGCAATTCTCCCCTTCAATCCAGCTTCCATGTTTTGGGTCATCAGTGGTGTGGGGTGACTTGGTGAATCTTTTGACCATGTTGTGTCCCTGCGTAACTTTTCAGTCTACACCCATGGTCCTAGAATGAATGGGCAGGAGACCTGGGCTCCTCACAGCACCTGAGTGCTTGTGAACTTTTCCATTTCTACTAGGCTTTTGAAAAAACAGGCAGGCTTCAGGTCTCTGGACCATGCTGCATTCTGTGTCACTGTAATTAATCCTGAAAGGTGGTCTTTGTGTTCAACTGAAGCATGTGTGGGGAGGTAGAGGAAATCCCTGACTGTTTATATAACCACATCTCTACAGAGTGTTGGGAGAGCTGTGATCCACAGAGGGGGCAACTAAACCAGACCCAAAATTATTGGAATGTCACAGAAGTCCAGACATGATCTTACTGTTTGGAACTCGGGGTCTTCTATCTATTCTTTGTGAATTGTCAGCATGCAATTTCACTTGTGTCCATCTACTCACAGAGGCTCCTTTGGAGACATCATCCCAGCCAACCCTCCTTACCAAGAAACAAGTGAAGAAGGAAATAGAGAGGATGATCACAGAGCTGTGGCTGATGACCAACCAAAGGAATGAACTGCGAGATCGCCTGCTCTTCATCAGTGAAGGAAGTGTGGATAATAAGTATCCATTGTTTCATACCACACAGGATTGTCAACACTCACCATCACCTCCTTTCTTATGAGGTCTTGAGTTCCAAAAAGACAGCTTATCTTCACTCGTAGGAGCTCACAGATTCTGGACCAACAGTTACGGTGCCTACATGGAACTGGCATAGGCCCTCTGCATGTGTGTGACTCTTGTGTAACTTGGTGTCATTGGAGGGATCCTAGAAGTGAGTTCAAGACCTGTTCATGGAGCTTAGCTGCCTTGTGGGACCTCTTTCCTATGTGGGGTTACCTTATCTAGCCTTGATGCAAGGCAAGGAGCTCAGTCCTTTGCTCAATCCCATTGGAGTCTGGCACCTTTCTGAGAGGAGATGAAGGAGAACTAGAAGGGGGATATAGGAAGCAGGGTGCATGTGGGTAGACCTGAAGAGTAGGACAGAGGGGAAACTGAGGATAGTATGGAAAATTAATAAAAATATGCTTTTTAAATAAAACAAAAATTTGGATTAAAAAGTTCTTAGTTTCTAGAAGGCTGCATATCCATAGTGACTCTGTAGCCACCTCAAGACTTAATATTTTCTCAGAGTAGAGGCAGACCTGAAACTTTAGAGGGAGTAAAATGGGTGCTCTGAATTCACTGCTTTCTCCAAATGGAAACCATAGACTGTAGTCTTAGTCACATAACTCAGGGATTGAGACAGCAATTTGTGAATTCCCAGGATGCATTTGTGAGAATTTGGTGAACCTTTAAACTTGCCTGGAAGGTGATTGTGTGCTAGAAAACCCGGATAGCAGCTTGGCAGGGTTGTTTCCACTTGGTCCTTCTCAGTGTGGTACAGGGAGTCCAGGGACTCATCACTGTTTCTTTCTAGTTTTGTGCATTATACTCTTAGAAAATACTGCTGCATATATTTCATTAACATATGGTTTCTGTCCCTCTCTGTGTGTCCTCAACTTCTCTCTCTCTCTCTCTCTCTCTCTCTCTCTCTCTCTCTCTGTCTCTCTCTCTCCTTGTCACTCCATCCCTCTCTCTTATACCCTTTCCCTCCTGTCTCCCTCCCCTTCTTGCCTTCCCTCTCCCTTACTCTTTCTCTTCCCCTCCCCACTCCCCTCACCATTCTCCTCAACAACTCCTCCACATCTCCTCCCTCTACTTCTCCTTCTCTTTCCCCCCATGTGTTCATATATGTATTTTCTGGATTCTGTATCCTGAAGCAATCTGGGAACCAGGACTCTGCGGAGGGTCCTGATGATCTGCCTGCTTTAGTTTCCAGGCTATAATACTGCTGAGATGTGGAAGCCCCACTTTAAGCATCAATTTTCTTGTCCTAAGTTATCACAAAGGTAGCAACTAGCAAAACCTTGGGAAGTTTATATAGCTGTCCTAGTGTTGGGTCTCAAATATAGAATTATTTGCTGTAACTTATCAGTAATAGTCACCTGGGTCATAAAATCAATGTCCTAAAACAGGAGAAACCTCATTGCAGTATCTAGTATGCCAAGGTCTGAGTCATAGACTCCTGGTAAAATATTTACCAGATGGATGTTCCACAACCAGTAAGTGAGCTCCTGCATCCAGGGCAACCTCTATCTGGACGCCCAACTGTTGTTGTCTGAGGGACAGGGTAACACGTTTAAAAGCACCTGGAGGTTCCACTACTTAGCAGTCAGAATGTGGAATCCAATGGGCTTTGGCAGACCAGGATATAACTTCAATTCACATGACACTTGAGGCCTTTGTTCACGGGATTCGTTCCTTCTGTTTCTAGACCCTACCACAAGCCAAATCCATTTTATGAGAAACTGAAGCTGGAACATAAACAGGTCCTGTGGGAACTAAAGGTTTTTGAAAATGAGAAAACTGAGGTCTCAGAAAAGTTCAGTGAGCTGAACAAGGAGACAGTCTTCTACCGGTAAGTGTCCATTTTGTCAGGGACCCCATGAGTTGTGGAATTGTTACATCTGCATTTTGTTTACTGGGACTGGCCTTTCTGCTCCATAGCAAGCAGCTCTTGGATATATGTCTCTTTGACTCAGGTTTGCTAAGTGTGAAAGAGATTGAAAGCCCCTGCCACCATTAGTCTAGAGCCTCAGGAACCTCTAGATAGAAATGCAAATTGCACTGTGAGGAGAATGTCAGGAAGCCCTGGGTTTCAGGAATTCAGGCCAAGGCTTTAGAAATCTGGTGTCTGTGGAACCTCTAGATATTCACGTTGGGTCTCCTGTCCTCACTTGGAGTGTATTTGCCCACTACTTGCTGATGTTTCCTCTTACCATGGACAGTTAGGGGATTCCACTTCCTATTGCAGGGACATGGATCCCTTTTGGTGTTGGGTTATCCGTAGTAGTTTGATAACATATGGTGGTAGCTTTTCTCTCATTTTGGCCTCCTGAGTGCAGCCGTCACAGCCGTATCAGAGTCTTCGCTGTGTCTTCCTGGAAACATGAGGGCTTTTGGGGTGGTCGTTCTTGGAGGCAGGGGTGGCAGCAGGAGGCTGGCAGGGCCTTACCATGCAGCGTGTGTCTCCAGAGGTCTGCACAGCCAGCTCCTGATGGAACAGACTCAGCTGCACAAGAAAGTTGACATGCTAAGGCAGGAGAAAAAGAAACTGCAGGAGGATTGGGTCCTGCTGAAGCACCACTTGGAGGACGTGGATGTTGTCTTTAAAGACCAAGAGGAAGAGATCTGTGACCTGAAAATCCAGCAACAACAGTTATGATCAGGGACATGGGACAGATAAATGTCTCCATCATTTGGCCACTTGACTTCTGTCTGCCCATCCACCCATCTGTGTGCTCACATAATGTTACTCATCCATGCTCCTATCCACCCAACTACTCATGACATCAGAGTATTCAATTCAGTGCCCTTGACAAGTACTTCTGCTGAGTTAGCCACTTATGATACTGAGTAATTGGCAAATCATCCCTCCTGCACTGCTTGAAGATGCAGTCCATAGACTGGGATAAGTCAGTAACATAACATACACCTCCATGTCATGATAATAGTTAGGACTGTATGCACAGAACTTGGAGCTCTGGTTCCTTAGATTCATTTCTTGGTAGTGCTATTGTGATAACACAGTGGGAATCAGTTTGAAAGGAGGAGAACCCCATGCAAGTGACAAATGTTTGCTTCATAGAAAATGGTTAGGGTGACATGTGACTTTCTCCTCTTTCCTGCTTCCAAATGTGTTCTCTTCACTTTGCCCAGCTCTTGCTTCTGAGAGACAGAGCCTCAGTAGCAGGTTGTCCTCCCTGTTGGGTGACAGACATTTTCCATCTATCACAATTTAGTCTGGGGTTGATTGGATGATCAGCTGGGAGTTTTTGACAAGCGAATGGTGGAAGGTGGGAGATTTTGGTTTTCAGGGGAAAATTTCTCTAAGGAGCTCAACATAATGGAGATGAGAAAATCATCACATTTCCCCCAGTAATTTTAGGCCCCATGGAATGATGGCTGAGTTGTGAGACTACTCAAAAGAGTTGGAATGTTTAGTCTGAACTCATCTACTTGTCAACCATGTTGTTTCTTTCTGCTAGCTCCATTTTCTCTATCTCTTTCTCATTGTCTCTCCATGTTGCTGTCTCTCTCTACTTGTGTGTGTTTTCTGTGTGCATGTGTGTGTGAAAGAGAGATTATATCTTTATATAGTTTAATCATGTGGGTGTGGTAGTACACCATGCATGTGCATTGACCTGAGGAGACCACTGGCTTTCATGAAAGTCTCTACATTTAATCAGGGTTTCTTGCTTCCCTGGTTGCTTACTGTTTTACTAGCCATGCTTCCCAGCAAGCTACTGGGATCCTCTGTATGTATTTCAGTTTGTATGACAGTATGTAACCCTCCTTAAGAACACAGTCTTCTAATGAATAGGAACTCAATAGACACTTGAGGTCTTACTGAATCAGAAGGAGATGGTCACTGAGAAAAAGGATTTGGCAGAAAAGCTGCAGCACCACTTTGATGTCTCCCAGATGAGGTATGAGCCTAGGCTTGGGGAGAGAGCTAGAGCCAAGTGTTCCCCTGTACCTGGGATCTGTATCATTTAAGGGCTTCCTCACACATGCATGGATCTCAACCACCATCAGGGAAAGAAGACCTCAGGAAATGAACTAGTCCACTCAACAAGAACTTCCATCCAGAAACAATACGTTTTATATAGTGTCTGTAGAACTATCTCCCTTCCTGCCTTCTGACCTCTTTATGTTCTGAGCAGATGTTTCTTGAACTCACAGAGATTTGTCTTCCTCAGCCTCCCAAGTGATGGTATTTGAAGGTGTGCATCACCTGGCCTGATTAAAATTGCAAATTTATTTAGAAACCTCCTGTGTAAAGAAGAGATTCCCAATTAGAGCAATGCTCTCTGCAACATTTACCCATTTCCTGTGCAAATTGTTCTCTTGATAGAGTAGGTTAAGGACTTTCCCTGTGGAAGTCAGCAGATGCCTCAGCTGCAGTCAAGTTCAGATCTTTCTCAGGAGTGTTCTCTCACAGCCTCCTAGAAGAGTGAGCATGTGGATTTCCAGCTCTAGTCCTAAGACCATCACAAGTTTCTGTTTGGTCCCAGGCAGGGCCAGTGTTCACAGGAACACATCTCAGGAAATGTTAGTCTCTCAGGATAGGCTCTATCTTATATGCTGTTCATGCTCTAGGTACCTCCTCAATATGAGAATTGAGATAGATTCATGAGCTTGATCACCTCTCACCTAGGGAACAATGTATATTAGGCACATCTGATGAAATGTAGGGCATATTATTCCCTTCATGGGCCAGGATGTGGGGAGAGCGATTTTGATAACAAGAAAGGTCTCCAGCTAAGTAGTGTTTGGAGGAAGCTTTGGAGCAGGAACAGTGCATAGAGCCTGCAGCAGAGGACACATGCTTCTGTTGGAGAGCATGGCCTTGCAAACCTGAGACTTGAGAGGGACAGTTAAAGCTGACATTTTCCATGGCTCATCTCAGCGTATATTGAGGAAGCATTTCTTTCTAGTGAATTTTTTAATTGTAGTGCTCCGGGGAGTGGATTATACTTCTAAGACTGAGGTGAGTCATAGAATTTAAATATGAATTAAGTAATCTTGTGGATCCCCAGACAGGTGCTGATACTCTAGGGCCTCCACAAGGTCAGCACTGAGAGAAACAGGGCAGAGGATTCAGTTACTATCTGCCATTGTCCACATTCTCTTTTTGAGCTGACCCTGACACAAAAGTACATCTATAGACACACTGAAATCTAGGTCAACCATGGTTTACGCTACACAACCAAGTTCCTCCTATATTGAGTGGAGCACATTGTCCATGTTATCAGTATCTAGAAAGAGACTGGGATCAGCTATGCCTCATTCACATGTAGGTCCTCAGCAGTGTGTTTGACTGGTTTGGCAAAAGCTACCAGATGGACAGATTAACCTGACTTCTACTTGCATTTGAGCAAGCAGATAACAAATTCATATCAGCATTTCCCAGGGTAATCTCTCCTTTATATCTGGTGTGTACTGAACATTTTATGTGGGTGTTTTGATTGTTGGTTTTGTTTTTCATTTTTCTAACAGGGTTTCACTGAGTAAGTGTCCTGGCTTGGATGTACTGAACTCACAGTGTAGATCAGGCTAGCTTTGAACTCGAAGGGCTGTCTGTGTCTGCCTTCCTAGTGCAGGGATGAGAAGTATGTGCCTCCAGTGCCCAGATAAATTTCTGGAATTGAAAGCATTCTGTCAGTCATTCACAAGGGGACATTTTTGGAGTAGACAACCTGACAATTGAGTCTCTTCATGCAGTCTGCCCTGTATATATGTTATATATATTTTTATATTGTTATAAATGATGAATGGAGTTCCAGACCTGGGATGTAATTTAGTGGCATACTAGTATCTGAGCATGCACAATGACCTAGGTACAGTCCTAGCCCTAGTGCCTAGAGGCAATGAAAATAAAACTCCATTCACTCAGACATGTATGTTACATTTAAAGGTGGGTCTTCATAGAGGTTTTTTAGTAGTTCACAGCTGGCACACTGAACATGGCTGTTAGTGTTGAGGAGGGAGAAAAGAAGACATGGCAATGGGACAGGGGCCCACCAGCCATGTGTAGAAGACCAAGAGAACCAAGAATGGACAGGAAAGAAGAAAGTACATGTCTGACATGTCTGGGTTATGTAGGAATGAGAAGGTGAGGGCAGGGAAGATCCCGGTCTGGAGAAACTTAAGCAGAGAGGAGTCACTGGTGCTGATGGAGCCTGGCTGTCATGGTGCACTGTGCTATCTTATAGGCAGCACAGTTATCCTTTGGAACCTGATATTGAGTTCAGTTCCCTACTCACATCAGGCAATTTACACCTGTCTATAGTTCCAGTTCCAGGATCCAAATTTTTCAGCCAGCCAGACTCATGGGTGATGCATATAAGCTAATGCAGGCACGAATGTGTATGAATGGATATTTTTTCCTCTTTGAGACAGAGTCACTATTGCTGGCTTGCCTGGAATTTGGTATAAAGATCTTGTAGACTATGAACTCATAGAGGTTCACCTGCATCTTCCAGTTGAATCTTGGTCTTAACTGCTTGCACCAGAAGGACTGGCCAAAAAATTAATAATTATGTACATATATTTGTTGGTATTTTGAGTTTTTAAAACAGAATTTCACTGTATTAAAGCTCTGGCTGTCCTTGAAATACCTTTATATACCAGGCTAAGCCCAGCACTAGGGAGGAAGAAGCAGGAACCTGTCAGGGAGTTCAGGGCCAGCGTGACCTAAAGACCAGCTCAGGACAGCCAAGGCTACATACAGAGACAAACTTGTTCTCAGAATCAAAATGAAACAAACCAGATATTTAAAGATAACAGTCTAAGGCCTGTTTAAAGCCAAAACACTAACCAGTCAGTTCTTGGAAACTGAGGCACGTCTCCATAAAACTAGTCCTGCATTTCCAAGATTGATAAAGAAAGAAAGCTCTGCACATTTTTGCCTCCACTTGCTTTCCAGTCTTTTGCACAGACTCTCGGGCCAGGTGCTCTGTGATAATAAGCCTGCATATATGCCATAGAGATTTTATCAGGAAGACTCCAGGTATCCAGAACCCATGCATTGCCTCCAGGAATTGTCAAATAGGTTTGTGTGTGTGACTGCATTCAGCGTATTACAACTTCCCTGACTTATATCTAAGGTTTCTATGCCCTAGGTTCAGCAATTGTCTTCCTAGCCTTGGCTCTGCTGAGTGGCCAGGGAGGACTCTGCCTGCTATAGGAAATCCAGGCTGGCCTATCAGACAGAACAAACTTTCAGCTCCCCTACTGCTGCCTCTTTAGGAAGCCAGGTCTTGAGATCACAAGGCTGCATTAGGCCATGTTGCTACACACAGCTCTCTCAATGACTCACAATCATGAACCAAATATTTATTTTTATTTTTCTATTAGTTAGTGTCTCCTGAAGTTCACGGTGGCCTCAAATGCCCTCCCATTACTTCTCCCACTACTTCTCTGGTGCTATGCAACATTGGGATGTCCCTACGCCACTATGCCTAGCTTCTCTTTGTGTGTGTGTGTGTTCCATTCAGTGATATACTTTTCCTGTAAGGACATTCTGTAATTATCAGCTCAATGAACAACTTAAGGGCAAAGAAGACAGACTTTTTATCAGCTAATAGTAATATAAGAGAAGTGAATAAATGCTAAATGGTCGTGGGTTTTCCACAGATATCAGAGACAGAAGGGAGGAGAGATGCTGTCTCCCCTGCTGTCACAGCAGTGTCTCTATTCCCCCTTTTGGGTCTACATCACTTTAGAAGGTTGTGTGTGCTGTGATTGAGAGACCCCATTCTCCTTCTGTGAGCAACAAACCTTCCAGAACTTCTAAAGCTTTTCTGGTCCCCTTCCTAGTAACATGTTGGCAGGCTCCCTTACCGCATCCAACCTCTGTCCTGGTTATAGAGAGAACCTTTCCTTTCCTGCATGAGTCTATGTCACTAGATATTAGTGTTTAGTCTTGCCTGATTTTGAAATGTGTTTCTAAAATTTAATTACATTTATTTGTTTGTGTATGTGTGTGGGGGCTTAATTGTGCCATGGCATTTGTGGGGCTGAGGATCACTTTCAGGAATTGGTTCTCTCTTCCTGCCATGTCAATCCCAGAGTTCATACTCAGGTTGCCAGGCTTAGCAGCAAGTGTCTTTACACACTGAATCGATTCATCTACTGCTAGTTACATTTCTATGCTAGTACTATTTCTATTGTGTTTAGATTGTGTGTGTGTATGTGTGTGTGTGTGTGTATTGTACATTTTTTCTTTTAGTGGTGTTGAATACTGACTAGGGACTCATACATGTTAGGCAAACATTTTGTCAGTTTAACCCCATCCCATCCTCCTCTTTATTCCTTTTTCCCCTTTGTCATTTAAATTTTTGTTTTAAACAGGGTCTCATGAAACTCAAGGCAGCCTCAAAGTCCTGATCTTCCATCTTCCACCTCACCTCATCGAGTGTTGACTGGAGATGAGCAACCACATCTGGGCAGATGTTTTGTGGATCTGAGACATAAATTCATTAAGTTGCTCAGTTTGGCTATGACTGTGCTGTGGTTCTACACGCATCTGCATACACACACACACACACACACACACACTCATACCAAGTCAGTGAGATTACATGACTCCACAACAGATCTAAGTATGAATATTTTAAAGCCTGATTTTTCTATTCCACTCTTGCCAGACTCCTGTTCCAGTTTTCCCTGATTTTCCAAGTCTGGGATATTCACTCTGGTCTCTGCTGAGCAGTCTCCACCTGCCCCCTGTTTCACACATGGCCACTGCAGCAGATACTTGGGTATGATGGACACACATCCAGGCCAAGATACATACTCAAAGGGAACTGCAAAGAAAACTGAAGTTCTTACCACAAAGGTAGCCAAAGGATTCTAGCTACTGAAGCATGCCTGGACTCAGCATGCCCATTGGAGACACTCTCTAATTAAATCAAACTGCCAAAGCTTCACCTGCAACGATTACCCTATATTAACAAAACTATAGCCATTAAAATACTATTTCAATAATTGGAGTTGCAGAATACAGATGTCTATTTTGAACTTATTTTTATATTCAATTATCTCACTTATTCCTGTCTGAAAGCTTGCATTGCTGGTATTTTTGTTATTTTTTTCGGATTAGGAAACTGATCTCAAAGAGGTCAGAGAAGTCTTCCCCATAGCCATAAAAATGCAAAGTATGAGAAGCAGCAATCTCTTGTCTGCTGAGAGCTGACCATCTTTCCACAGCTGCATTGCATTTCTTTATGACCCACTCATCTGCCTGCTCCTTTACTCTCACTGGACTGGCTTTCTCCTTGTTTGCATCACTTTCAAATAGTTGATCCATGGTGACCCATGTCATGTATATGCCATGGCCCTGCCCTTCCTTTCTGTCCAGTAAATGTGAGTGAAATGATGGAAGGGGATCTGTCTGTTGCTGCTAAAGAGAGTTTTAGGGACTGGAGCCATGATTGGGCTGGGCTAATTTCCTCCCAAGAAAGCACAAGGACTATACTTTCTCCTTACCCTCCCAATACCAGTTATTCTCTATAATTTTTTCTGTGTGTTTTTGAGACAGGGTCTCTCTGTGAAGCAAGTGTGTAGCAGAAAGCAGTGTTAGCCTGTGGGAACACCAGACCTTGAGCAGAGACCCACTTCCCCATCGGCCTGGGAGTAGAGAGCTGTAAGACAATGTTTACTAAAAATATGTTTACTAAAAACAATACAATTCCCAGGGCAATAAGTTCCTGGAAAAGGCTTGCCCACGGGAACCGCCCTGACCTCGACCTTGTCCAAAGACTAACCACCTCTTCTGACATGCCCAGATCAGTTTTTGATGTCAGAGCAGAACCAGCCAGGGTAGAGGAGAGAGCAGAAGCTTCTCTGGAGGGAGCCTTTCTTGGGAAGTTTTCTTGAACCTTTTTGGGGCTTGCTTAAAGTTTTCCTTACATCGTTGAATGAGTCTCTGTGTTGTCAATCCCCCGACACCCTCCACATGTTCTCAGAAACAGGCTGTGCAGCTGACACGACAATTGGAGGTCCCACCGAGATCGTGAAAGCGAGGTAAGTGGACAGGATTAAGAAACTATGGGGAATAGTTCCAGGAAGCTAGAATCATTACAGTATCAACTAAAAAAGTTACTCAAAGGACATGGGACTGCAGTCAAGTCTAAAACCCTAGAAGGCTTTCTAAAATCGATCAAAGGAGCCAGTCCATGGTTCATTACTGGGGGAATCTTAAATATACCATATTGGGAGGAGGCTTGCCGTAATCTTCATAGACTTTTCCGAAAAGAGGGATCTGAGTCCTTGCCCCCTACGACATTCTCCTTATGGAGATTAGTGAGGGGTGCACTTTTGACAGATAAGGTTCGTCACCGCCAGGTAGTTAGGACACAAAAGAGGCTTTTTTAGAGTTACAAGAGACTGAGACTCAAGCCTCCTTGAGTTCAGGGGCAGAGAGTGATGATGAATCATCTGAAGAGATCCTGACTGAAACTAGAGGTTCCATTGTTAGTGAGGATGAGGAGGAGTCTTTTAGCAACAACAAAAAAATGGGTAGAGATCTCCGGGCACGACCCAAACAGAAGGACTCCGGTCAGAATCAGTTATATCCTTCTCTGTCAGACATAGAAAATGGAAGTAGCTCAGATTCAGACTTGTCAGAGTCTGGGAAGGAACGGTTACTTGCTGAGATTGTGGCCCTTAAAAAAGAACTAAAAAGGACTCGAATTGAGAAAAGACAGGACAGGGAGAGAAACCCTTCTACATACTCTGAAAAAAGGGACTCCTCTTATGATATAACCCAGTCCTTCTCGGACCTGGAGGGAAGACACAGAGGAGGGGTCCAATGCTGCCTGGTGGTGACCCCAGTAATGGAAGTTCCACACCCAAATAATCCTGAGGAGGCCATTCGGTGCCATGACCCTCTAAGTTTCAAAGATATGAAACAACTGAAAGAGGCAACTCTAAATTATGGAGCACAGGCTCCCTTTACACTTTCCTTAATGGAATCTTTTGCATCTCTTAACTTGACACCTGGCGATTGGCAGCAGCTTTGCTGAGAGACTCTATCAGGGGGAGATTGTTTGATTTGGAGGGGTGAGTTTCAGGAAAGATGCAGCCAGACAGCCCAAAGAAATGCACAGGCTGGACAGCCCCCAGAGAAATGTGGAGATGCTTACCAGGAGTGGTCAATACGCCACTATTCAGCAACAAATGCAATATGACATTGCAGTCTATGCCCAAGTGGTAGCAGCGGCCCAAGGGGCTTGGAAAGCATTGCCTTCCAAAGAAGGAGGGGGTCATCTGTCCAAAGTCCTTCAAGGACCCTCCGAATCTTTTTAAGACTTCGTAGACCATCTCAGTCAGGTAGCAGAAAGAATATTTGGGGGCATTGGGCCTGCGATGCCAGTCATCAAGCAGATTGCATTTGAAAATGCAAATAAATATTGTAAGGAAGCCCTTCGCCCTTATCACAATAAAAGTCTAAATGACTATATACAGGTCTGTAGGGACTTTGATGGGAACTTCATCCAGGGCCAAGTGTTAGCTGCTGCTATTGGCCCCAAGTGGGGAAAGAAAGACCTACTCTGGGAGGAAGAAAACATGTTTCAGCTGCGGTAGGGAGGGACACTTCCATAGAGAGTGCCCTCAAAATAGTACTACGGGTCTCAAGAGACCTGGTTTATGCTCCCATTGCCGAAGGGGATATCATTGGGCCAATGGATGATACTCTAAAACTGACCGGGAGGGAAATTTCCTTCCTGCTAATAATAATCAGGGAAATGGGAGGAGGGCCCCGCCCCAGGGCCCCAAACCCAATGTGTATGGGGCAATGACCCCTGCTCCAGACAGTGGCAGGATTCATTTTCTCCCCCAGAGCAACCCCTTCATATCTCAGACCTCCTTAGAGCCACCTCAGGGAGTGCAGGATTGGACCTCGGTCCCTCTGCCCGGGCAAGCCTAACACCGGAAATGGGGATCCAGGCCCTCCCTACTGGGGTACATTGGCCATTGCCCCCAGTGTTATAGACCAGGATAGTGAGGGGGAGATTAAAATAATGACATCAGTGGGCAGTGGGGTTGTTGCCATCCCTGCAGGAGAACTGATTGCTCAGTTACTCCTCCTCCCTACAGCTCCTTGTGAGGCTCGAAAAATTAAAGAGAAAAGGGGCAACCAAGGTTTTGGAAGTACCGGCCCAGCAGCATTTTGGGTGGCCACTATGCAGAACCACCCCCAGCTTACATTAAGGATAGAAGGCAAGTCCTTTAGGGGTGTCTTAGATTCTGGGGCAGATTTTTCTGTCCTCTCAGACAAATTCTGGCCCCCCGCCTGGCCAAAAGAGGAAGGGACAGTGACCCTCCAGGGAATAGGACAGGCTGTGCCCAAAAAAGCCTCAGAATCCTAAAGTGGCAAGACTCTGAGGGCCACACAGGGCTTTTTTAGCCATGTGTTTTGCCCGGCCTCCCTATTAACCTCTGGGGACGAGATCTCATGCAAGAAATGTGAGTGGTCCTCACCACCTAGGCACCCAAGTCCAAAAGCAGGGGCCCCCAGATGACGCAAGGGAGGGGCTGGAGTC